>NW_027526295.1:159780823-159932727 GCF_048455015.1 Haemaphysalis longicornis | reverse complement strand
CTGACCTCATTCTGCTCGTTCAAAAGCGAGAAGTTGTTTTGAAGAGTCATTTAATGTCTTGCGAACTGGCTCTGAGTGATTCCATGCGGGGTTTCGTAATTTTCGCAAGTTTCGTTCTTTCTCTTCTGAGATTCAGCCTTAGCTTGCATCTAACCATCCTGTGATAGCTGCTCCGAATCTTACTAAGCACCTCTACATCTTGCATGATAGCTGAGTTGTCAATTAAAATGAAGTCAATTTCGTTTTTGCTTGTACCTTCGGGACTTTTCCCATGTCCATTTCCTATTCTTCCGTTTTTAGAAGAGTCGTTCATTAATCTCAGGTCATTTCTCTCTGCAAATCCCACCAGTGTATCTCCTCAACTGTTACGAGTCTATTCCGAAGTTTCCCACTGACCTTTCTCCCATTTGCTTCTTAACAACCTTTGCGTCAAAGTTTCCACCACAATCGTAAACTGTGTTGTTGCCTTCTCCATTGCTGATTCGACGTCCTCGTAGAAGCGGTCTACGGCTTCATCATCATAGCTGGTTGTTGGCGCGTATTCCTGTACATCTTTAACCTGCATCGCTTGTTTAGCTTGATCACAACAGACGCGACTCTCTTGCTAATGCTGAAAAACTCCTCCACGTTTCCTGCTATTTCTCTTTGGATTAAAAATCCCACCCCGTGTCCTTTTTCTCTTGCGGTTCACTGTAACAGAGAATATGCCCGCTAGTTAGCTCCACCACGCCTTCTCCTGTTCTTCTAACTTCGCTTAACCCTATTATATCCCAGTTAATGTCCGAGAGCTCCTTTGGTAGTACAGCTAAGCTTCCCTCACTAGACAAAGTTCTTGAGTTGAACGTTTCCAGGGTCAAGTTCCAGGGGCGGCCTGCCCGAACCCAGAGATTCTTAGCCTGCTATATATCGCTGTTCTGACCGCCGCAGTGGACAGGTGCTCTACAGCTGCTGCGGACTGAGGGCTGAGAGTTGAGTTGGTAAGTCATGGGAGGTGGCGGCCAACTGCTACACCAGGGCGGCCAGATCCTTGTCTGGTGAGGGAGTGCTATTTGCGTCCCTAAGAGCCTTCCTAGCATTGTTGAACTTGCCCAGTGTAGCACCTTAGGTATCCGGGATGATGGTTACTTCCGGAGCAAGCAGCTTTCCATACCTGCATGGGTTTGGCATAGAAAGCCAGACGAAAAATAGAAAGCGAGAGAAGTTTTCCGCCGACGACGTTGTCGCGCACGCCTGTACTGATAATGAGCCAGCGTTTGTCGGTTTTGCTATTTGCCCGCGTGGTTCTGAAGGAGTAAGCTGACACGCTAGCTTACAGAAGAGATTCACTGACGTCTGGCCGTTGGAAAGGTAAGCTACTGCCATGCTAAAGTGTATAGCTACAAAAAATGGCTAGTTAGAAGCTCAGCTGGCCAAAGAAAAGTTGAGCTTCTCAGCTGACGCTTAGCTGACGTGTTTATAGCTCAGCTCGCGCCGCTCCGTCTAAGTGTGTCCGCCACGAATGGGAGGTTCTCAAAGTTAAGGTGACTGTTTACATTGGGCCTTTTGGCTGTAACTTTATCGAAAATTCGCCTAGCGAGCTGATTTAACTTGTAAAACTATCAGAACAGCAACGCGATAACGCAAGTATGGCCTTTAGAGAGCCACCTTGTCGTGGAAGTTATCCAGATTTATTTTGCTTGCATGTGACAATAGTAGGATGTATGTATATGAGTATTCCAAAGGGGATTCATCCGTATTACAACCTACCGGCTGAGACACGAAATCTAGATACTATGTTACAATGGTCACGAAAAGAGGTAGATGTCATTTAGGGGTTTCGGGACGTGCATGCAGTAGTACGAACATGCGCTTGTTACAATAAGGAAATGAGCCAAAACTGCTGGCTATGGCCACGAAGTGCCTGCACCTCCGCACGTATCCAGGAAAATCTTAATGTGATGTTTATTACATTTTCTGCATAGGGGTGGCAGCTACGGCTTCTGGATAGGCACTACTTTCTGCGCCTCACTACGAGACGACTTGGCGGGGATCTTAGTGCTCCAAGGAACTGCCAAGAGTCCATTCATCTTGCAGGAACCGTGAGAGGTGTCGCACGTAGTGCCTTTCGGGCAGCAGTGGACGTTGTCTTCGCAGCACACGGCGTTTTTAAGCGGACAGCAGCTCCATGACCCATCGGGCGACGTGCAGCACGTGTAACCGTCGGGACAGTGATGCATTTTGTCGGAGCACGGTACCGTGCGTGGCATGCGGCGCTGCAGCGCTACGCAGCTTCCGGAGAATGTGCACGTATAGTTATCTGGGCAACAGTTGATGCTATCGGGACACGCGAAATATTTAGGCGGGCAGAAGATGTTCGCCGAAGACTTGCCAACGTAGGTGCTGCCTTTCAAGCCAGCTACGGTGGCCTTGACCGGTTTCGCCTGTTCTTTCTTGAGCAGCTTCACTGGTGCCAGTTTAGGTGTCCCGACTTTCGGTCTGGCGCATAGACCTGCAGCCAAGTCGCAGGTCGTTCCCCTTGGACAGCAGTGTTTCCCGTCGGCGCAGCACACGGCATCCTGGGCGGGGCAGCAGGTGAAGTTCCCTGCTTTCTTGAAAGACTGCGGGCAACACGTGTGACCATCGAGGCAGACGTGTTCGCCCTTGATGCCGCAAAGTGCGTAACCTGTTGCGGATTTTTGGGTGGTGCTGCCCGGGTTTCGAGGTAGCAGTACTGTTTGGACAAATGCTTTTGCCGTGGGTTTGCAGGCGTCCGTCTCGTTGTCGCAGCTGTAGCCCGCGGGGCAGCAGTGCTCTCGGTCCGGGCAGCAGACGGCATTGGGCACGGGGCAGCAGGTGTACTTGCCGCTGCTCAGCTTGCAGCACGTGTCGCCTTAAAGAAAAAGCGAAAAAGAAAAGTTAAAAGGGTTAGTTTTTTTTAGCAAGGATGGATAAGAACGCAAAATGCGGGCACACCGATTCCTACTTGCCCTATCTCATATGCCCGATGTTATTACCCCCCCCCCCCCCCGCGCGCTGCGAAAAAAAAAGAACAGAGGAGTTGATGAGAATCGAACAAACCACTATCATGAACGACATAACATAAAGAAGGCTTGTGCGAAACCATTACTACCATGATGATGATGATGATGGTAATGGTTCTGCATGTGCCTATTTCACGTGAATGTCTGCTACATCACTATAGCATTTGCACAGACTTCCAACCACTCATCCTGTGTCGTTCTTCCCACAGGGCAATACGGCGCACCGAAACAGCGCTACATAATACTTCAAAATAAAACGGTGCGTTTGTACAGGTACCCGCCGCGGCGGCTCAGTGGCTAAGGCGTTGTGCTGCTGAGCACGAGGTCGTGGGTTCGATTCCCGGCCGCGGCGGCCGCTTTTCTGATGGAGGCGAAAAAGCAAAAAACGCCCGTGTGTACGAGATTCCGGCGCACGTTAAAGATCCCCAGGTGGTCGAAGTTAATCTGTAGCCCTCCACTACGGCGCGCCTCATCGCCTGCGTTGCGTCGGCGCGTTAAACCCTACAATCAATCAATCAATCAATCAATCAATCAATCAATCAATCAATCAATCAATCAATCAATCAATCAATCAATCAATCAATCAATCAATCAATCAATCAATCAATCAATCAATCAATCAATCGTGTTTGTACAGGTGCTACTATAGGCCACAGATGCGTTATGGAAATAGGGTTTATTTCCTTCCCTTTTTTCCCCGCGAACCGTGGTACATCACCCATGGATTCATAAAGTAGTAGTTTCGTAATCAAGACGTGTGACTGAAGGTTGTCTGACCCATCTATCCCCGTTGTTTCTGATGGAAAATGATTCCATTATTTCTTGGATGTAGTTTTCTCTGTGTAAGAGCTGTAGTCTTGTTAAAATTCGGCTTGGATGCCAGCGGCCGGCAGTGCAGTAATAGATGGGAGTAAGCAAACACCTTGCGCCTTCACTGATGCACAGCCGTCCACACTTAAGCGGTATCTGGCAGGCGATCGAGTGTGCAAGAGCATGGCTGACTCACATGCAGTTCTTTTTTTAGGAAGAAATACGGCGCATGAACGAATTAAGATGAAGACGTATAGGGGCCCACACAGACAAGGTGCCAACAACCACAGGTATATTGCAGAGCTTACCTAGCTAAGTGAGACGAAAAAAAAAAAGTAAGGTCGATGCATACTTTGTAGGGTGAAACAACAAAGGCTTCAGGCCATTGGCGGGACCACAAGATTACAATTTACGTCCTCTAAATCTCTCTGTCGAAGAGTGCAATCAAAACCACGCTTACACACGTGGTCAAGAATTTTTAAGCGTGTAATGCCGCACATATCCGTCGTGTGGGCTGTTGCGGATTCCATCTGCAATCCTACCGCAGTGATGAAAGTGCGTCCGACATCCACCCGGGCTACGGTTTCTAGGTGGCCCGCACGATTTTTATGGCTAGGCTTTGAGGTGATAATATTAAACTATGACTGCTAGCCACCTATTTTCTTGTGTGTGCTCATTCGTATTCACCTTGTCTCGTTTAGCGCTGTTTTTTTACCTCCGAGCTTTACACACTATCTAGGTGCGTTACCTCCAATTCTCAGTTCTTCGCTTCGAAGGACAGCAGGCTTATCCATCTTATTTGTGGCCAAATAGACTTGGCTACCGCGGTTAGGCATTCTTCGACGCACTCGGTCATTTAGACTCCTGGTACATGTAGACTGACTGCTGTGGACACGGCTGCAGTTTGCCCGCAACCCTCCGGGAAAGCTCAAGGACGTATTTGAACCACACTTTCACGGTGCTTTTTTTTTTGGTCTGATTGTACTTCGTCCCCCAGAATCGGTAGGTCTCTTTTGCTGCGTTTGTTATTCTGACTAGAAGGTAAAATTTGCGGCACGTTGTTCCGCAGGAACTCGATTGTCTGTGAAGCTACTCGGCGCCACTGGCCACACTGCTTGTGTACTCATTGTTGGAAATGCGCGTGCGAGCAAGTTTTTGATAGCGCTATTGTTCTTGTCACCAACAAAGACACAAAGTCGCAAGAAATAATGGAGGTGCCTTTTATCTAAAAAAAAAAAAAGGGTGTAAGTGTGTAAGTCGACTGCCATTGCTCTCCTGTACTTCGGGGAACGGCAAATAGAGAACGCTCCATGAAAAAATAACAAAAAAGAAAATAAATGCTGCTTCCGCCTTCCCAAAAATACCACGAAATGGCCGAAGTGCATGCGTGGCATAGTGTCACCTCTATATGCGCTGTTTTTTCTTAAATAATAGATGAGTTTTTTTTTTATCAGAGGTGTGTTTTCGTCGCTCTGGTACGTATACTATTTTTATCGCTGTCAGCGCGCTACTCTATAGTAAAATGTTAATCAATAGCCCCACGTGCTGTACACCGTGTGTCGTCCGAATCTATTACTTATTCCCGAATTTTACTATCCCATTTCTCCAACGAGATCGCTCTGGGCAACAAACTCCCCGTCCTGTCCAGGCGGTGCTCAGATATCAGCTGTCATTTCCATCCGCCAAGTGTCTGGCTCAGCTGGAATATTTCAATCCTACCAATTTGAGCAAGGATGTCCGCTACACACGTTCGTTTCCTAGTAAATGATCCTTCATTTCGGTTTTCCTTCGTTTCAAAGTGTTGAGGAATACTTCCACCTCCTGCCCGTAGGTTCGCGTAGGAAGTAGCCGTCATTTAATTGCCATTGCACTTGTGACAGTTCTAAGAATCAGTGGATTCAGCGAAAATAGTATTCGTCGAGCTAGCCTCCCCCAGTGGCGAAACAGTCACCAGTGAGCCGGACCACTCTGCGCGGCAGTATAAAGAACTCTCTCCAATATTGTACAAATGACTCCGGTCTACAGCCAACATGCTAACATGTAGAAACACCGCGAATAACCAGCACCAACCAATTTAACTGCGAAACTTTACGATAGTACTCACAGCGCAAAACTCGAGGAAGCACCCAACGGCATCCGATCGGGCATTATTACTAGCGAATTCACAACTCACGAGAAGTTAGTAGGATTTCATAAAGGGGGGGAGGGTTCACTGACTCTGCCTAGGATCAAAAAGCTACTACTGGAAGTAAGTTTTGCGTCGCAAGCCATGTGTACTGAACTTACGCTGTTTCTTCGTCTATATTAGCCATCACCGTGTCCCAGAAAAAAAAAAAAAAAAAAACCTTTGGAAGATTATGTGAACTTCGCTCACTGCATTCCAATGTTTTGTTCTTATTTCTGAATATTTGTTTGTTTTTACTTAGTTCTTACTCCCTCTGCTTTTTTTTTTTTTGCTTAGTCCTCCCTCCTTGCAATGAAGCCCAGTCTACACCACTGTTCCAAGCTGCAATCAGCGTGAATGCATGCATCACATGTCGTACCCAACAGCGACTACATAGAGCGCTAACTCGGCTGTGAATCGCGTCACGGCAGTCGTACCTTGTGTTTAATATTATAATGCCAAAGCATTTACTGTCCCACTGGACGAAAAATCCCGGGACCTACGTCTGTAGCAACAAAACGCCTCCTAACCTGCAAAGGTGTATTGGACAAGGCTTGTGAAAGCATTACAGGAGAGATTTAGAGAAAAAGCCGTCGTCCGTCTTCGGAAGTTTGTAGCAGCGAAATGGCTGCGCGCTCTGCATGCAATTCATTGCGGCAGGCAGCGCGTACCGTTCCTCTTATTGTCTGAAGCATCTACATCGTTGCAGTAGTAAAAGGTTACCCCGCAGCAATGCTTGACGACGTTACTCGCAGTGAAGCACTCTAAGGAGATCATAGCGGCGTTCAAGTAAACAACATATCATGCTTTCGCATTCACACTTATGTGCTTGACGCTCTTTGAATTTTTTGGATTCGGAAATCGGTAGTCGGATAGGGCGAAGAAATGTCTAGGACGAAGTCAAGTTGACGCGAACCTTCCAAAACCAAATCCCTCCGCTTCTAACCTCCCCGCCTTGCACATATCACCATTCTGCAACACGGAAACCCGCAATATAGGAGATTTTAGAACGTAAACAGTTCTAGCCTTGTTTGCCGCGAGACTGCGATACACATCTGATAAGAAACGCCCCCTCTTCTTTTTTTAAGGGTGGCCTAAAAGCATACGATGTGATGCGTCCTCACCAGTGTCGCAGAGGGATCCGTCCGGACAGGTCTTGCTGGAGACGAGCCCCACGAAGAGCACCAATATGCAGGTTCTAAGCTCCATGTTCTCCGGTCGCTGCACTGACAGAAGGGAAGCTGTTGCTGCGCACGTCGTTCTGGAAGCAAACAGCTCACTGTGAAGTCGAAACACGAAGCCCCGCAAATGCCCCCTGCTATCGGGGCTCTCGCACGTCGGCTTAGATAGAACGGCTTTGATAGGCCAAGTGGACAGAAAGCCTCTCCCAGATAGGGAAAGGCTACGCGATTCTTTTTGCAATACGAGCACCGAGAGTTAAGTAAATAGAGATTGAAAAAGAAAAGAAAACTGTTATCGTGCTCGGTATTAGCAGAACGGTGATACAAATATCGATATGATTGACAGAGGGATTTCTATGCTTAGGCGCTTCAAGGTGAAAGGAGAGTGAAAAATAAGCATGGCTGCGCCGCCCGGGCCGGGGGCTCGCTCCATCAGTCGTCGTCGGTCCGAGGGCTCAGAGCTGGTCAGCTCACTGTTCATATGTACACTTGGGATTATGGGCAAGTGTAAGGAGTTCGTTGGAACTTCCATACCAGCTGGTACTGGTGTCAGCTACAAGGCAGAAGTTACGGGTGGCAGGCTATTGTGTGAAGTGCATAGCAAAGGTGTTGTGGGGACAGGAATTAGGTGATGATGGCGATGATGATGATGGAATAACGGTGCGCAGATAGCTGCAATTTGACCCTAGAACTGCAGCGAGAGAACGAAACTATGTTTCATTGTGCTGACGAGGCCAGTTTAGCAGGCTGCCTAACTCGGATGATGACTTGAAGTTCGCGCTTTTCATTAACTCTCTCCCTCTCTCTCTCTCACACACACACACACACATACACACACACACACGCCCGTGCACACGCCCGTGAAAACGCACGAACACTAAAATAAGCAGAAATGTGCATAAATCCAGAGACTTGTCTACAAGTGCGTATCATTCTTACGACGCTTGTCTTCTTTGTTTTTGTAGTCAGATTTGGCCGCGGGTACCTAAATACACTGAGTTATTTTATTGTTTTAAAGTTTTCCTTTGTTTATTTTCGCCGCAGGTGTACCCTTATAGCGATAAATTGCCTTACTTCGTCAATTACATATTTTTGGACAGGTGCAGGGCGTAGTGCAGAGTTGTTCTCTTTTCGAATTTTTTTTAATCGTATTTCCGGCTTCTTTTTAAGAATCTGTAGTTTTGCCTTTCATTTTTGGGGGCTTTGTATAAGAGGCCAATGTTAGGTTAACTTTTATAATTGTGAATTTTTTTTCGGCTTGTACTTCCTGGTTTTTCAAGATTCCATTCGACCAATTACCTATCCTAATGATTAATTAATTAAAACACGGCAAAAACACAAAGTATATATATATATATATATATATATATATATATATATATATATATATATATATATATATATATATATATATATATATATATATATATATATATATATATATATTACTTTGTGTTTTTGCCGTGTGGCATATGAAAGGGAATTTAAAGATAGGAAGATAGAGGAAAGTGGGAAAGCAAAACAATGGGAGGAAAGTAGGGAAGCGAGAAAGAGAGAGAGGGGCTGCAAAACGCACAGATGGTTACAAAACCGGTAGGTTTTCGAGTCTACAGGTATGCATGCAGTCCATTTGCGTGCAGAAAGTCCGTCAGCGACCTGCAGTATTTATCTTCCTGCAACCAGCGGTTGCACTCGTCCGGTTTATCCCACCGCAGACCAACCTTTCTGAGCGCATCGTCTCGAGCTGTCCTTGTTCCCGTCCGTGCCCACAAAATATGCTTGGCATCAGCTCCAGTCGCCGGAGCCGGACACTTGGGACAAGTTCCAGGGTCGTATCGTGAGAGCGTCCAAGTCTACGTGACTGAAGGTGTAAGGCCCAGATCAGCCAGAAGCCTCCTGAGAGAAACTTTCTCCACCCGTGAAAAAATAGGGGGCAGGGAGCAGACACACGGGGGAATTAAGGCACATGTGTCCCTTCTAAGAGATTTCCGGGGTAAAATACGGGAGCGTGGGTCACAAGGAAGGGGGCTAGGGGCGAATTCTGGTGGGGAAGAAGATTGGGAAAAATGGTCCCCTTATTGGTTCAGTAAATTCTGAGTATGCCCCTGTGCCCCATGTACACGCATCGTTAGCTGTGAGGTTTTGTGGAGGCGGTGAGTCTGCTGGCAGACCAGAGATGTCTTCTTCACTTGCTTCAGATGTTTCACAGCACTGAGCGAGTATGTGTATATATGCACCTCCGTGATGTTATGTAGTGCACTTGCAGCATTGATTGCGTCATGTATTATGTACCTAGGTATTATAAACCTATGCTTGAAATAAAGCCAGTGATTGATTGATTGATTGATTGATTGATTGATTGATTGATTGATGTACAGCCTGGAGCTCCAGTAGCAGCGGGTCCGGAGTGTCGGTAGTGTAACAACGCGATCCTTCAATTTCCGGGTGCGCGGCACTGACGAAAGTTGTCCGTCATCCGTCCTTCAGAAGAGCTGCGTCTGCGTACAGTACGCAGTGACCTTCAGGGAGTGTGGTATCGGAGGTTGGCGCTGGAGGTTGAAGCTTCGTTGCCTTATTGGTTGTCATTGTTGTGTACCGCCATGGTGGAAGATCGTCTAAGGTTGAAGTGACGGGAGGCCCATTACACAAATGTGAAGAAAGCTCTGCAGGGAAATATACAGTGTGCGTGTTTTCGATTTCTTATATTCACTTTTGAATTTTTAAAATTTTGCTATTGCTGGTATTTTATGGTTTTCCGTAATTCCGCTCGATCAATTATCCCCGTTTACACTATTATAGCAACAAGACGAAAAGTTGGGCGAGTTGGTACGTATTTATGATGGAATGTAACAGCGCAATAAACGACGAGGGACGCAGATGAAATTCACAAGAAGGGAAATTCACAATTCACAAGAAAATTCACAATTCACAAATTCACAGGACATAGCGCCCGTCTTGTGAATTTTCTTATGTGTCCCTCATCGTTTATTGCACCTGTTACATTCTGTCATGTACACTATTATAATAACTGAATTTGTCAACCCCGCCAATTATGCATTTTTGTGCAGGGGATGGGTGTTACACGATTGGTCTGATTTCACGATTTTTTTTTTCATTCGCGTTTCTGCATTTCTTTTCCAGGCTTTCTTATTAGAGGGAAAGCTCTCCT
Source organism: Haemaphysalis longicornis (assembly GCF_048455015.1). Lineage (NCBI taxonomy): Eukaryota > Metazoa > Arthropoda > Arachnida > Ixodida > Ixodidae > Haemaphysalis > Haemaphysalis longicornis. Next base: position 159,922,383 of record NW_027526295.1, on the reverse strand, counting down.
GCGCTACACTTTTCAAGGTTTTCATCGCGTCGCAAGTGACCGTCAGCCGCCGGTGCGCATGCTGCGTCTTTCCTTATCGCTTCTTTCGCTCTGAGCTTCGCCGCTGCAGTACCACGCGACTAGACAAGAGTGAAACGACGGCCGCTTCACCTGCGCTTGGTCGCTCAGCTCCTGTGCACGCGCTTCAGCGCAAGCGAACCACGTGACTAGAAGAGGGGTTTAACGTTTGCTTCTCCACAGCTTGGTCGCACAGTCTCGCCATCGATTGCGTGCCGGCTGGGCTGCGTGTGCATGTCCCTCATCGCAAGCCCAAGGGCAAATCCAATGATCCAGTATATATGGCAAGATGGCAGACTGCGAAATATTAAGCAAAGGCAAATTTTTACGAAAGATTGTGTGCATAGCCTTTGCTTTCGCTCTTAGCAACTAGGTTTAGAACTGTCAAACCTGAGCCCTTTTTTGTTTTCCTTTTGTGGGGAACATAAGATGCATATTTTTGATTGCGAGAGTTCTCCTTTATAGGAAGGAAGGAAGGAAAAAAATTGGGCGCGTATCTGCTCTTTTCGTTGCAAATGTCGACGAAAGACGATAGTCGTCTGGCGCCCCTGCAGAGTAAATGCCTCCCTTCTCTTTCCCGCTCACCTCTCATGCTGTTCCTCTCTCGTCTCGCTCCTCCAAAGATAAATACGCTAGAGCCAAGTCAGTTTAAATTTACCCGGTTCTACTGCTCCAGGCCGGGTGCCTCGATGCCAGCGCTGCCGTACGACGGAGACGCGCGTGAATTGAGGCACCATACTATAGCGTTTATAGAACCACGTTACCCTACCGCACGCGCGTTCCAAGCAGAACGTGAAATTTAATTAGTAGAACCTTTCGTTACTGCTGCCGCTGGATTTCTTAAAATGCCGCCAGGAGCTATAATGGCGCGGGCGACAGCAGGCGACAGAGCTTCCTGCCGTGGATGTAGTATTTCGTTTGCTATCGCAAAAAAATGAAGCATTCATAAATTTTTAAACAGTGCAAATATCACTCGTGTATTGATTTTATACCTCATATTTGCGTAATGTCTTGTTCTTGTTCAACAATTTTGACAAGTATGAACACTGCCGCAGGACTTAGGCGTTTAGATTTGGCTGTGGGTATATAAACCTATTGACCAGTTTCTGTTTTACTTTGGCCGGGTGGCTGAATCGAGAAACAGGCAGACCAAAATTTCTGCGTTCCAGTAGCCACAAAAAGACTATCGTCTTTAAAAACAGTTATTTATTGAGCATAAAAGTGAGTGGCATGCTCTGTCCGGAAAGCCGTGAGACAGCGCAGCACCCTGGGCGCGAGCGATGAGACGTTTGTCTTTGCACCGTGAGCTGGCCTGCTCGCGCTCCCACTGCTCAGGGGATGGGGAAGGGAGGGGCTTGGCATTCCCAGACTAAGTGGCAGATTTTTATTTTTCTACTTTGTATTTTTGATTTTACGGAACTCTGTTCAACCAATTATCTGTATTTACGCTATTATACCGACTAAATGTGTTAAATCGACCAATTATGAATTTTTTTCTGCAAATGCAGGGCATAAGAGGTTGGTCAGTTTTCTCGATTTTCATTCATGTTTCCGTGATTGTTTTTAGGGATTTATTATTTTAAAAACAATAGTGTTTATTGGACTACTTAAACGCTGAAAGTTTGGTCTGTCTGTATGTGTGTCGAAAAGATAATTTATTAAAACTAGTTACCGCAAGGACCCGCTGTAGTTAGCTACTACACGGGTCGAAAGGGCACAGGATATACGCAATGTGCTACACAGAAAACGATGTGAACATCACACAAGTTCACAAAAAACAAGGTCCACAGCACCGAAGGCTCTTTACATTATTGTCCACGGCACAAGGTCCAGACACCAGAGTTCACGCGCGGAAGTAAACATAAAAAATTGGCTCCAATCCACGCTGTGAGGGCGGTTGGAAATCAAAGCTTTAAACGACACCCACAAGAATTGCCCATGCGACATCACTTGAATTCACACACGTGGCTGTAAAAAGAGTGAAACCAGAGATTGTGGCAGCCGTTACCTGGGATCCACGTGGGTGACGTCCCTAACGAACTTGCGTCGGCGGAAGCAAAACGGAGAGGAACGTCTTTCGAAGGAAGCAGGAGGGCGGCACGCGCGCTAATGCGTCTTCTCTCTCATTGCCTCCCGTCACTGTTGTTTCATGTGTCTCCTTCAAAGCACCCTCTCCCTCCAAAGGCGCTGAGTGAAAACCAGGCCCAAAGCAACCGTCGCTAAAGCAGACGACAAATTCGTCACGCCGGCGCGCCCGCCACTGTGAGCAAGCACCTGCGCGGGGAACGCTGGGTAACCATTCGCGGCGCCATCTACACTGTACTCCGTGAGCGGACACTCCTCCCTCCCCCATCCGCCGCCATGTTGGGAGTTTCTTGTCCCGCACGCCACGAAAGAACCGTTGGTTGCTAGAGCTAGAAAGCTCTGCTTTAAAAACCCCAACAGTTCACACACATCAGTTCTACTCTGTATATATATGTCCATGTCCGTACATAAAGGCATGCTCAGCCAGGCTGCCTAAACTGCGCCTTGGCCTCTGAACGTATAACTCCCTTCCCTAGACAACACGCAAGAGTTACGCCTTATTAATACGGCACTATACACCATTGCACGGTGTGATTGGCGACCTTGATGAAGCGAGTCGACCAACGCAGGAGGAAAGATTCTTCCCCTATAACGCCACCAGCTCATGCTGCAGGTGCTCTATGGCCATTATACAAACGCGCCACAACAGGAGCTACATGGCACGCTGAGGTCGTGCCTGCAAGGCGGCTACACCTCGCTGGAGCCAAACAACAAAAGCACCCACACACAGCAGAGAGCTGACGAACGGATCTCTCAATTTCGTGAGGGCTCCCAGCCTAAGCTCAGACATCCTGCTGAGTAGAACCCAGAATGTGGCGGCCACACGACACCCAAAAAGAGCATGCTCTACAGTCTCAGTACGTCCGAATTGCGGGCACCGGGAAGAGCGAACCACACCACATGCTTCAAGGCGGTCACACGTCGGCAAGGCTCTCCAGCCACGCCGCCGCCCGAAATCACGAACGTCTGCAGGAAGCACCGCTGACGTTAACTGTTGCCAGCGCACACCGCGGGACTTCTCTTTTTGCCGGTCATCCAACTGCCTAACAGCCAATTTCCCACATATATCAGTTGCAGATGAGGCTCTAATGTCCAAATCTGGGTTACTAGACTGAAAGCCTCTAAGTGTTTAGTAACGTACCTCTAGAAAGCCGATGGCTGCATGGCTGTAGGTCCGGTAAGGGGTTCATCATAAAACAACAAGCGAGCAGTACCCAAGAAGTGGTGAAGCAAAGCCTGCCGCGGGTACTCATCATCTGCCAGTTCCCACACACCACACAACGCTAGAACACTTGACATCGTGTTCAGGCATGGCAAGCTAAAGCCCCCCATGCTGCGGGGCAGACGCAGCAGAGCGGGCGCAACCGACTCGGTCTTGCCAGCCCAGAAAAATGACCCGAATTTTGTGGCCAGTCGACGGGTTATGTCCGGAGGTGGCCGAGCCACCCTCTCCACGTAAAAGAGCGCCGCTGAAACGCACGACTTAATAATATAGCTCCTCTCAGAGAGAGAGAGAGAGAGAGAGCCTGAAAGTAGAAGCTATGGCGATGCGTTTTTGTCGGCCGTGTCCAATAGGCCCTTCCACGTCTCACGGGCAACTTCTCCAGATGCGGGGAAAATTGTGCCTTTCCTGGACTTTCCTAACCCATTCTACGTCTCCAGCAAGTTCAGTGACAAGCGACCCGAAGCGTAGCGCACTGCTTTTGCCCTTGTTCAGCCGGGATCCAGACAGCTCACCATACTCCAAAAAAGCCGCATAAACACTCGGTAACTGTTCTCATCCCGGTAAAAAGGGACACATCATCCGCATACGGAGAGACCTTAATCTGGCCTTGACAGGGAAGCGAGAAGCTGCGGATGGAAGGGCACGCTGCCACGCCACGCAGAAGGGGGTCCAGGGATAGGGCAAAGAGCGAGGGGGACCAGGGACAACCCTGTCTGATACCACGCGTGACTGTGAAGCGCTCACTGAGGCGGCCATTAACAAGTATATATAGCCGAGCAGTCACGTTCTAGTAAGCTAGCCTAAGGCAAGCTAAATGCTCTGACGGGAAATCGTAGAGACCTAAGACACCGAGCATGTACCTACCGGTGCTCCAGCTCTATCAAAAGCTTTCGCCTGATCAACTGATATGAAGCAACCAGAAATGTCAGTCCTCGACGCGAAGATATGTCGCGGGTCAGATAGGTCGCGGGTCAGGGCTAAGGACGAAAAAAATGACAGCCCCGGCACGCTGCAAGTTTGCGCGCTGCTTAGGGTTGTGCGGGAGTACGTGGCTCATTCGGCGGGCTAGAATGGATGCGACAATCTTATAATCAGTGTTGAGGAGCGTGATTGGTCGGTACGTATCCGGGTCCGAAGGGTTCCCTCCAGGCTACTCTATCAGGACGACGCGACCCTCGCGAAAGGATTTCGGGCGCTGTCCACGAAGAAGAAAGCCGCTCACCATGGCGAGAAGCGCGCCTCCAACAACAGAAAAAAAAGGTCTTGTAAACCCTTGTGGGGATGCCGTCAGGACCCGGAGCTGACGCGCCGTTTAGACGTCTGACCCAATCATAAGGCTCCTATGTCGAAACCGGCGCCCATAGCCTGCTCACCGGCCGGCCTGAGAAGTGGGCACTACTAGCAGAGAGAGAGGACTGCCGTAACACGTGCTCATATCGCGCCCTCAATACATTTACGTAGTCACGCATGGTGAAGGCTAAAGCGCCACCCCTTTTTACAATACCAAGCCTCCACAGTGTATCGTTGAGCGCAGCCGTGATGCGGCCTTTACGCGCTCGCCCCTCCCGGACTGGCCTGTGATCAGTGTTACGCGGAGTGCCCGCAGGAAAAGAGAGAACGTCACAGCGCTCAAGAATAGTGGCTGAGTTCCGGTAGAACTTATCCAACCGGCTGCCGGACCGTTCGCTCTCGCACGTGGCAGCAAACCTTTCGCCATGCAGCTGCACCCACGCGTCGCGGAGTTGGAACTGCCTTACAAGATCCTTTAGTGCCCACGCGCCTACATAAGGTTTACCCTGTTCAGGACCACACACATCTCGTTGGGGATCGAGGACACAGTTAAAATCCCCCACTAAAAAGGGGGGGGGGGGTGTAGGGCTCCAACAGGAATGCATCTAAAGATGTGAAAAACGCTGATGAGTCGGAGTACCGCGCTGGTGCATAAACAACCACGGCTCGCACACGACGATCGAGGAGCAGAAAATCTACTGCGAGCACGCGCCCGTCAAAGCCGAACGTGCAGTGAGCCTTGCGCCGTAGGCCTTCTCGCAAGAAAACAACCCCTGCACCCGAAGCGGTCCGATCAGTCAACGCGAAAAACACCTCTACTGAAAAACGCTCGCGAAAAGCCAACACATCACGCGGTGAGCGGAAATTACATTCCCGCAGGAAGGGAACGTCGACATTTCGCGCACGTGCATAATGCATTATCTTTCTCTCTTTTTGTCAAAGCTTCGAAAACCCTGGAGTGAGTGAGTGAAAACTTTATTGCACAACAGCCAGTAGTCCTAGACGTCGGCCAAGAGCCCTTGGGCTCTAGCAGCGTCTTCGGCCAGCTGAATGGCCCAGACTTGATCAGCTGGGTCGGAGCTGAGCAATACGGTCTCCCATTGCTCTACAGTAGCGATGTTGCGACCTAACGTTGTCGCCTGTGGACAAGCCCACAGCATGTGGGCTAAGTCTGCCCTGTCCTTACACCGGTGGCACTTGTCAGAATATTGCCCAAGGTAACAGTGACTGTACGCAACCGGGTTGGGATACGAGTTGGTCTGTAGAAGTCTCCAAGCCACGGATTGCCATTTACTGAGGGTAGGATGAGCCGGGGGGAAGCGGGTCCGCTCTAGCCTGTAATGATTAGTTATGTCCCTGTAGGACACAAGGCGATCCCTACCCGAACAGCGAAGTGAATGAGCGTTGTTGTCGTCACCAGCTCGGTCAGAAAATCCTCGAGCGGCGTCGTGCGCGCATTCATTCCCAGCCAGGCCAGAGTGTGCAGGTGCCCATATTAGACATATCTTGCCCGAACGCTGAATGTTGTTGAGCCCAATCCTTAGAATTGCAGATGCCTCTGGGGAGATGCGCCCCCTTGCGTAATTTATAATAGCAGACTTTGAGTCGCTCACCACGTATTTGATTTTTGCGGATGCCGTCATTGCCAGGGCAATGGCCGCCTCTTCGCCCACCTCCGGCTCGCGCGTGCGGACCGACCCGGAGCTGATGGAATCGCCCTGGTGATTGACTATTGCAATTGCCATAGCATTGCGACCCGGATAGTCGGCCGCGTCCACGTACAGCACGTCCTCCGAATTTCCGAATCGTTTGTGCAGGGCTTTCGCCCTTGCCTGCCTGCGTTCCTGATTGTGAACCGGGTGCATATTTTTAGGGAACGGTGGGATGTGAATTTGATCGCGCACTTCGGGAACCAAGGGTATCTTGTGAGTGCCTGTTCGCAGGTGGTTGATGCCCAGGGAGCCGAGAATATGCCGACCCGTCTGGCTGTGGCTAAGCCGTTCCCGTTGAGCCAGCCGTTGAGCCTCTATTAGTTCGCTAAGGGTATTGTGAAGCCCCAGCGCCTCGAAACGTTCGGTCGGAGCAGTGATCGGGATGCCGAGGGCCTGCTTGTAGGCCCGTCTAATAAGGGCGTCAATTTTGAGTTCTTCGTCCTTTCTGAGGTGTAGAAAAGGGGTGACGTAGGTTATCCTACTGAGGACGAAGGCTTCAACTAATCGAACAAGGTTGTGCTCCTTCATACCGTGATGCCGGTTAGCGATTCGCGATATGAGTCGGGTAGTCTGATGCACGCTTTTTTGGAGCGCGAGGACGGTTTCCGAGTTGTGTCCATTGGCCTGTATTTGGAGACCGAGAACCCGTATACTGGACACTGTGGGGATGGGCTGCGTTCCATTCGCGAAAATATTCACAACCGGGGGGTTCGGGTCGGTACGTCTACCCCTACTAGTGGGCCTGTAAAGCAACAATTCTGACTTTTGCGAGGAGCAACTGAGGCCCCTGGGACTTACGTAGCGCTCCACCGCCTCAATGCCTTGTTGCAAGATGTCCTGAATTTGCCCGTCACTGCCTCCGCTGACCCAAAGCGTGACATCGTCCGCATAGAGGCTGTGTTGGAGACCATCGATCTTTTGCAGTATTTCGGGAAGCCCCATCATGGCTACGTTGAAAAGAAACGGGGAAAGGACTGAACCCTGTGGAGTTCCCCTGCTCCCAAGCTTGATCACATCTGATTGGAGTCCCCCTACAGCTAGAGTAGCTGTGCGTTCGCATAGGAAGTTACTTACGTAGTTGTATACCCGTTTCCCAAGGCCCAGTCGGCCGAGGTTGTCAAGAATTGCCGAGTGTTTAACGTTGTCGAACGCCTTCGTTAAATCTAATCCCAATATAGCTCTGGTATCTAGAGGGGAGCAGCTTTCCCCGTCGATGACGTCATGTTTAAGACGGAGCATGATATCCTGCGTAGAGAGTTTTGGACGGAACCCGATCATAGAGTGCGGAAAAAGTCTATTGTCTTCCATATAGTTGGTGATTCGATATAGAACAACGTGTTCCAATAGTTTCCCTACGCAGGAAGTGAGGGAAATAGGTCTAAGGTTTTCAATCTGGATTTTTTTGCCCGGTTTAGGTATCATAACGACCATGGCCGTTTTCCACTGAGGTGGTAGTTGCCCAGTCTCCCAGCATACGTTCATATAGCGTGTGAGGGCTGCAACGGACTCGTCATCTAGGTTTCTGAGCATTTTATTTGTAATTCCGTCCGGGCCAGGAGCAGAGCGAGTGCGCAATGCCAAGATAGCTCCCCTAACTTCACTTATAGTGATGGGCCGGTCAAGAAGAGCATTTTCGTTGCCCACGTACGGAGGAAGCCTCTCGCGGGTGCAGTCGCCAATGTATCTGTCCTGAATGGCTTTGAGCAATTCCGTGTTTGTCCCCTGAAATTTATGGAGAAGTATGCTGATGTTGTTTCTTTGAGTAGTTTTACTATTTTCGGGGTCAATCAGACAGCGTAAGATGTTCCAGGTTTTGCGAAGGCCTATTTCGCAGTTCATGCGATCGCATGTGCTATGCCAATTTTGCCGAGTTAGTTGCTGCGCGTACGTTTCAATATCACGGTTCAGGGCCGCCAGTCGTCGCCGCAGGGTTCGGTTGAGTTTTTGCTTCTGGAGTCGTGTGTGTAAGCTGTGTTTAGCTTCCCACATATGCAGCAACTTTGCGTCGGCCTGTTGTAGCTCTGCCTCTTCCGGTATGACCTTAGTGACACGTTTTGTGTCCGCTATAAGTTGTTCTGCCCAGCACTGAATATTTGTTATTTCGACTTCAGAAGTACCGTCTCCCGCGGCCAGAGGGCCTCGTGCTTCGGCTCTAAGCGCGCGGAATGCATCCCAGTCGATGAGCTGTAGTTTTTTACCGGACTTTCCTTTCGCTGCCCCAGAATTTACCCCGATAGTGACGAGATAGTGGTCGCTGCCGAGGTTTTCCTGGGTATTTAGCCAGGTTGCTTCCGTACGCGTGTTTTTGGCAAAGGTCAAGTCAGGGGTAGTGTCCCCACTAACACTGTTTCCAATACGTGTGGGATGCCGCGGATCGTTGAGCAAGCTGAGACCCTCTCTCTGGGCATCAAGCCATAGATTGCGCCCCTTTATGGTGTCCCGCTTGTAGCCCCATTCCGTATGGTGTGCATTAAAGTCACCGACAATTAACAGTGTGTTCCCTCTTGCTATTTCGACAGCTCTCCGGAATAGTTTACTAAATTTATGACTATTTTTTGGGGAGCTATACACATTAAGGATAAACGTGCTCTGGGCATAGTGTTTCTGGTCTGTGATAATTTCTACAAGGATGTGAGGCATGGACGCCGCGTCCACCCCCGTCTCGCGCCGCAGGGCTGGGAGGTTTCGCCTAACAAGGGTGCTGACTGCGGGTTTTTGCTTGTCTGTTACACCAGAGGCATCAGCTTCTAGGTCATTGAAAGATTTGTAGTTTGACATTCGGGCAAAAACGCCTGTCTCTTGGAGACAGACCACATCAGGTATTTCATCCGAATTCTTGCTTTTGATGAATAGTTCTAAAGGAGCACGTTTTCTTTTGAATCCTCGACAATTCCATTGCCACACCATCAAGGTGTTGGCTTTGCTTTTTCTGTTGGACGAGCTATTGAACATGATCATTTGCAATTTTGGGGATGTCCGCCGGCGGGGGGCGGGAATAGGGTTTAGTGGACTTGATGGGACCCGGTCCCACTTCCCGTCCGGCTCGTGGGATTCCATTCTCTAGTGCTGTTATTCGAGCTTTCAGGCTGGCAATCTGGGCATCAACGTTTTCGCCGAACTTATCCAGCATCGCTCCGAATCTGGCGCTGAGAGTTTCAGTAAGAGTTTCGGTGAGGGTTTCTCCAAATTGACGGAGCATGCCGTCGTCAACGTTTTTATTCGGGCTCGCGCCTGCGGCCTCACTAGAGCTCTCAGAGGTTATCGCTTGGGCTTTACGTTTTGAGGGAGGGGAGTCCGCAGTGTCCATCTCTACGACAGAGGCACGCGTATGCGCGGTTTGTGAATTGACATTAGCGAGCTGCGCTGCCGGGCTGACCGGGTCTGTCGGTTGGGTACCAGGGCATGCGCTACCGGGGCTTGCGAAAGGGGTTTTTGTTTCTTCCAATTTGGCGATTTTCGCTTTGAGCATAGCATTTTCAGCTATTAGCTCTTCGAGCATCTGCTTGATTTTGGTTGTCTCGGAAGAATGATCTGAGTGGTGGGATTTTAAGGCGTTGGTTGTGGAAGCATTATTTTTCTGAGTTTGTTTGCATTGGGAGACCGTATCCGCCCAGCTCACCTTGTTTAATTGAGAATGGCCGGCTGCTTGACGTCTGTTTCGCGACGTGGATCGCGACTGCCGTCCTTGGTTGTTGGGCCCCGGGTTGCTGAGGGTCCTCCTCCGCGATGTGGATCGGGAGCGGTGTCGACTACTGAAGGAGACGTCACGGGATCCTGCCCCGTGGCTCCCATCCCGTCGGCTCTGATGCTCACGTTGCAAGAGTTCCGGGAACGAGTCGTCTCGTCCGCGTTGATCCGCTAAGGTCCCGTTGTTCTTGAGCAGGGACGACGCAATGCCACTGGAGAGACACTGCTGTCCTCGGCGATGACAGGGTTCTTGCTCTTGCTGCAGTCGCTGTTGTAGTCTTTTCTCCCATTTCCGCTTCTTCAGAAGGTATGGGGTTTGGAACCGCTGGCGGCACTTCTTATCTCCCGTAGGATGATCGCGGCCACACAGTGCACACTTGGGTTCACAATCGTGTTGGTCCGCCGGAGCCTCGGTGCCGCAGATCTTGCACACTTTGTTGTCGGGCGCTGGGCAAACGTCCGAGCGATGTCCTAGACGGCCGCAGCTGTCGCACAGTTCGTGCCTCTTCTTGTGAATGAAGCAACGGTATTCCGCACCTCTGTAGTACACATAGTGTGGTACCTTAGGTCCTTCGAAGACGATGAGGACAGAGTTAGTACGGCCCATGCGTCTCGCCTGGAGAATCGTAGGATTCTTCTTGTAGAGGAGGCTGCGCGTGATGTCATCGGCACTGTCATATTCGGGGATGTTGTGGATAACACCCTTGACAGTGTCCTCCGGTGGCGCCGCGTAAGCGCTCACTTTGTAGGTGATGTCCCCGAAGCGGAGCTCTTGTATGGCCGTGTATTTTTTGGCCCGTCCCATGCTTGGAGTGCTGGCGACAATGACGTTTTTTACGACGTTGGTGCGAAGTATATCGTCCGCTGCCTCGTCATAACTTATTCCGGCCGAGCGCAACACTCCGTCACGCAAGCCGGCTTGGCTTATCTTGGTGATGTCCAGCCCTTCTCGGGGCCGCAGCACGATTTTAATGTCCTCGCTTGGTAGCGGCGGCTGGCGGGACAGGCGCTGCGACCGATAGGCTTGCATGTTTAGACGGGACGTGTTGCTGCTTGGTTGGGAGGCAGTGACGGGCTTGCTGGAGCAGCCGCCCGAGGCGAGGCCTAGCTTGGCTAGAGCGCGGGCGCTCCGTCGCCGGTGACTGGTAAGCCACCCAGCCGCTTCACTTAGGTCTTCGGGCGAGATAGACTCACCGTCCACCTCGATGCGCTCCATTTTGCTGCTCCGGGCGAAGGGGGAAGGCGCCGAGAGCCGCAAGGAGTGCCGAGGTCCGCGTTCGAATGGTTAGGCCTAGGCCAGGGCGGCCCCGCCTGTGAAGAGGTTCTCGTCCGCTGCAGGCCGGGCGAGGGTCCAGACTTCGAAAAAGAGGTGTCCACCGAAACAGAGGTTCGCTGGACACTCGATGCCGTGGTTATTTCCGAGGAATTGTAGGAAATTACGCCACAAGAGCCGTGGAAAGACAGAGCTGACGTGGAACACGTCCATTCAGCTCGGCCCCCTGGTGGCCAATCCCCTCGAAAACCCTGGACATTCAGGGAAAGAAAATGCACCAGCATGATGATGATATAAATGCGCTAGTTAATGTTGACGCTCCCACCTTCTTTTCGCTGTCCTCAGAGGACACCTCAGCCACGGCCGCTCGATGGAAACTAGGACCTAGTTTCCATCGAGCGGCCGTGCCTCAGCACACAATTTCTTAGTGTCATCTGCGTCACCTGAGTCCACGGAGGAAGTCAAACTTCGCTTGGATGCGTCGGGCCAATCCAGGAGGGATGGGGAGCGCAGTAGGTTGGTGACCTGGCTGATAGGGCTGCAGACGGGGTCTGTGATTTTGGCCGGAGGGAGACCACTGGTGCTGGGCGTACGAAGGCCAGCTGCAGGTGGCTTGGGTGCGAGACTAGAACAATCTGCCACTGTCTTGACGCTCGTGCCGGGCTTGCTTCTCTCCTTTCGGCGGCTGCGCGAGCCGCTGGAGGTTCCAAAAAGAACGGTGTTTTTGACCGGCATACGCCCTTGCTCGCGCTGAGGCTGCTCCGCGATGTCGCTGCACTTGGTAGAGCTGAGGCTCGTGAAGAGGGAGGTGTCAGTCGAAGGCGATGACGGGGCCTCCCCAGCAGGTGCAATCGCCTCCTCCGAAGGCGACGCGGAGCCCTCGAGATCCATCTCTTGGCTGTCGCTCGGAGATTCCTCGATCGTCGCGGTGACGCCCAGAGCAGTGCTCCGCTTGACGCCCCTGCCGGCTGGCTCGAAGAGATCCGGGGTAGTTTTGGAAAATCGCTTGCGCTTTCGAGAGCTTCACTACTCCCGCTTGACGCCTCTTTCGGCTGGCTGGAGGGGGCACGGGGTAGTTCAGGAAATTCACTTGCGCTCTCGAGAGCCTGCTGACTGGGGAGCGCACAAGGCGTCTCGGAGAAATTGCTTGCAGCGTCCGCATAAGACCGGGGCCGCAGGCAGTCGGTGGTTGCATGGTTGCCCTTGCAGCGACGACACTTGGCGTTACAGTCGGTTTCGTCGTGGCCGTACTACGAGCAGCGGCCGCACCAGGGGGTTTTGCAGTCGCTGACTTGGTGGCCGCTCTGACCGCAGCGGGCGCATACCCGTCGCACACCTTTATGCTCAAACTGGGCCTTGAACCCTCGAATTTTCATGAAGTTAGGCACGGCCTTGGCCATCTCCATCTCCCCAAGTCGCATGCCGGTCTTGATATGCTGGAGGCTCCTCCACGTCGGCTGGCTGACGTTGAGGACCTTTCTGTACGGTCTGAGTGCTGCCGCGAGATTCGCGTTGCTAACGACGGGGTTCAAGCGGTACACCGTCACGTAGTCGACCTGCGGGCCCATGCAGGCCACAGGACACGAAACACCGTTCACGAGGACTGCTCCTTTTTCGGCGATCTTGCGAGCAGCAGCAGCCGAAGCAGCCACTGCACAGAACTTGAAACCACCCAGGTGCATCAGGGTGTCCAGGCCATAACGGCCTACGATTTCCTCGAGGCCGTTCACCAGATCATCCACGGTGACATCCGTCGGGGCCGTGAAGTAGAAGACACGAGCCTTGGGCGGTGGTTGACAAACCTCCCAAGACGCCATGATGACGTGTCATTAAATGTCCAAGAGGCGGTCCAGTTGTCAGCAGGGTAGATGACGCCCAGAAGGGAGGGGCCACCCCAATGCACAAACGAAGGGCCGTCTCCCTGGAAAATGAAGTCCTTGACTCGATTCAGCCACCCGGCCGACTTTCTGTGTCTGTGACTAAGCCCCCCGCCCTCGATTCAGCCTCCGGGCCAAAATGAAACAAACCGTGCAATTGTCTTATATACCCACAGCCAAATCTATACGCCTAAGTCCGGTGTAATTTTCATACTTGTCAACATTGTTGAAAAAGAATAAGACATTACGGAAATAAAAGGCAGTAAATCAATACATGAGTGATATTTGCAGTGCTCCTTTATTAAAAAAATCACGAATGCTTGGTTTTTCCGATAGCAAATAAAATAGTACATCAGCTGTAGAAAACCGTCGCCTGTTGTTGACCGCGCTACCTGGCGGCATTTAAAAAATCAAATGGCAACAGCAACGAAAGGTTTCACTAGGTAGGTTCCTCGTTCCGCTTGGAACACGCGTGTAGTAGGGTCATCGTCATCATCACCAGCCTCTCTACGTTCACTGCAGGGCAAGGGCCTCTCCCATTAATCTCCAATTATCCTGGTCATGTGCTAACTGCGACCAATTTATTGATCTTGATCTCGTCTGGAATAGGGTGACGTGGTTCAATAAACGTTATATAGGGTGCCTCGATTCACGCACTTGTCCGCCGTACGGCAGCGCTGGCATCGAGGCACCCGACTTGGAGCTGTGGAGCGCGGCAATTTTAAATTGACTTGAGCCAACCTCTAGCGTGTTATCTTGGGAGGAACGAAACGGGAGGGTAACAGCGTGAGAAATGAGCGGGAAAGTGAAGGGAGGCATTTACTTGCCAGGGGCGTCAGTCTACTATCGTCTTTTGTCGACATTTGCAACAAAAGGAGCAGGTACGCGGCCAATTTTTTGTCTTAATTTTGTGGAGGAGATGCATAAGATGCATAATATTTATTTCGTAAGTTTGATTTATATAAGTTTTATGCATTTTTCGGTTTTTGGAAATACCGTTCGCCCAATTACCGTTACCGTAAAACGATTAAATGTTTCAACTCCGCCAAATATACACTTTTATACCGATGCAGGGCGTTACGCTGTTGGAACCGGGCGGGGATACTCGGCAACGAATGCGTAGCATTGATTGCCGAGCACACCAGCACACGAGCATGTAGGCTGTGGGCAACCCCGCGTCTTAGTGTATATACATAGTCTACGCGAGGCCTTTGCACAGTAGAAAGGGGAACAAGGATTTCGTTGCGCCTGACGGATGGCCACCCCCCAGGAACGTCTCTTAGCGTGATGTTGGAGGGTAAACGCTAAAAAAAATTTGGTTGATGCCTCTTTCATAGGAATCGGTAAAACACGAAAGTGAAATTGCCTTCACAGGAGTATTTATTGTACATCCATATGAACTTGCACATCGCTATTTATATTACGTCGGTATGGCACTGTTAGACGCATCAACGTTAGACACTGGACTGCACACGCCGGAACATTGCGTAAATCCGACTGAAACCACAGCCCCTTGAAAACCGTGAGAACGAAACGGAACCCAAACCGAAACCGAAAGCAGTAGGTGGCGGAGGGTCCCTGAATTCACCCGCGTCCCGCGTAAACAAAGACGCTGGCATCGAAGCGCCAACTGTCGGCCCTCATTAGTGTCATGATGAACTACTTCGCTTCACTTCTAGACAGCAGGATCTCCTAGACGGAATCTGAATGAAGAAAGTAGTGGGAAAGATATAAGGCGCGTTCGTAGGCGTACTTGCGCTTGCATTCGTAGAGCAGTGGGAAGAGCGGTGTGTACCTCCCGTTGCGGCGAGAGAGTTCGTGGCTCTAATCCGGGTGCAGCCGCATCAATGAAACTTTTCCTGGCGACGTCATTTCCGCGACGGATATGACGCCGGTCACATCTTTATGTACCCGGGCATAAAAAACTTTCGCGTTAAAATGCCTGCAATCTCGGAATTGCGTGGCGAGAACGCACACGTAAAACCTGCTCAATGTCTGAGCACTATAGGTGCCGAAAGGTGGAAGCTTGTCCGATATTAAACTACAGGTGATTTGTAAGGGTGCTTTTAAACGGATGCAATGTAGAACACCTTCATCTAGCTTTGAATGGCCGCCAGGCATGTGGAACCTGCAGTCGGGGTCAATGGCATACAAAGGTTGGTAACACTCGTCTGGGTTGATTCGAATTGACCACTGAATTGACCCTTGCAGAAGAGGCGAGAGTCTTAGAGTCTTGTCCCGTAAACGGCACTGACTTGATGAGTAAGTTGGGGTGACCAGAAGACGCAGCTTGGTCGGCCTCAACGTTGCCTGCCACTCCACAATGGGGCACAAGCCAGTGAGGAACAATGGTGGACCCAAATTTAATGCCAGGGTGCGCAGGATGTTGATTCCATGCGGGAGCTGATCATGGGAAAATGCCATCAAGTACTAAAAGGCAGTAGGAGAGTCCGCGAAAATTTCCCAAGCGTCGACTGGATGTTGAGGATGCACTGCATGCAGCACTGAGAGAGGCCAACTTTGTTGCCAAGAAGGGTTTTATGGCGACGATTGCAGTGTGTACTGAGGAATGTTGAGGAACTTGAAAATGATGTGAAAATGGTGTCACTGGCTCTTGTGCCTTGGTGAAGGACCTCAACAATGGAGCTAAGATTAGCCACTTGTTCAGCTATGGCCAACCCATCCTTTGCGATACGCGTTGCGGCACTGATCGGAAACCAAGTTAGTACATAGTTTCGGAGAAGACGACGACTCTCCGAGCTGTTCGGACACGCGCTGTGCCCCGAAATTTGGAGCTGCCTTAGCTGCCGGTGCCTTCTTCTATATGCTCGCGAATAAAGTTTATTAAGTGCAGAGCACTTTAGGGGCCCGGCTTGTCGTCGTAGCTCGTTCGCGATCATGCAATCTAGCCACCGGATCCACGCGGCGTAACGCACCGAAAAATGGCAGCAGTTCCACTCAACGTGAAAGCTGTCGGAAGTGCAGAGCAGTGACTCGCCAGAGAGACTGTGGCGCCGTTCTCCGCTCTTTTCTACCAGCCCTCACGCTCGTCCCCTCTCTGTTTCAATCATGTCTTGAGGAATGGAACAGAGGTTTGTTCAATGCAACCCAAATTTCCCGCTTTCGCAGCGCTTGTGCGCCATCTCTCGGGACAGCTCGCATTCTTTTCTTTATCTTTTGTTTCTTGTTATGCCTGGAACCGAAGGAGCAGGAGTTCTGTTCTTCTTGTGCTTTCTTTAATCTCGCACGTGCTGGAGCCTTTCTCCGCCATTTTGAACGCGTATTCTTTTTTTATTTGGCAGCCACATTTTGCCACTTACTATCGTAAAAACCTACCCAATGATCATTCTTAACTAAACGGAAGCGGGGACCGCCAGTGAATATTTTGTCTCAAATATACTTGTAGTTTTCTTTGTGCTAAATAATGGGGACATGTATGGCAAGCGCCAGCGGTTCCACGAGTTTCGAATGGCCCTGCTAATATAACATGTTGTTCAAATATCCGTCTAAGTTTTGGCTCGAAGGCTCAATCGAGGGACAAGCGGGTATTTTTTCGAAGCCACTGTTCGGGTGCGTGATGCCGCGAAACTGGGTTTGGGTTCGTGACACCACGTGACTGCGTAGTGTGATGGCGGACGAGCTACGACGATGACCTGGACCCATAAAGGGCTATGCACTTAAGAGAGGCTTCGAAAAGATACCAGCTTGTACCTCCATTCAGCTTTCCGGCCAAGAATTAGGAGGATACTTGAACAAGAGGTTTATATACGTAGAATTATTCGGAACTTCTGGAACCGCTCGCCATATTTATACATGTCCCCATTTTTTTCGCGAAGAAAATTGCAGGTACATTTGAGGCAAAATATATGTCATTAACCGGCAGTCCCGGCGTCCGTTTAGTTAGGAATGCTCATTGGGTTGGTTTTTACGATAGTAAGCGAAAAGAAGTGGTCGCCGAACAAAAAACGACGCATTCGATCTTGCCGCACGGACAATACCCTTGATACGTCGAATGGCGACGAAGGCTGGCGGGTCGCGCACCAGCGTTGCTCGCGTCCTTGTACGGTCAGTGTTGCAACCCAGACTCGTGTACCAGGCTCAATTTCACCATCTCACGATGAGGGGCTGGGATCGCCTCGAAGCCATCAACCGGGATGCCATGCGGGCCATTACTGGACTACCCCGAATGACCCCGATACCAACTCTGCAGGGGGAGGCCCAACTCAATACGATTGATGAGCTGGTGCACCAACGCTGTTCTGCCCGGGCCTGTAAAATCTCGATGACCGGTGCCGCTGCTGCGCTAGCCCGGTACATGGGGTACGTTGTACCAAGTACCACTGTGAAAGGTTCAAACATTCCCCCGTGGCAGCGAGTACAGTTAACAGACAACAAACCAATCGGTCGCCTCCGTCACCCGGTACCTCGCCAGGCCACGGCCCAAGTCTCTCGCCTACATAGCCCAGACGCAGAGACAGCAATTGCATATGTAGACGCCAGCGTCAAAAACGGCATGGTGCACACTGTACTCATCTGCCCCCAGCTACCAGACAGAGGTGGACCAATGTTGCTCTTATTAGGCTAACCCGACGCCACCAGCGTATCTTGCTGAACTAGCAGCAATACACGATGGGATGGCCGCAGGGCCATACTGTCGACTAATAATACGCACAGACTCTACGCAAGCCATCCACGACATCCGCCGCGTAACACAAGCTACAGCGTTCGCAGATGCCATTCACCACTTAGCACGAAGCACTTTACTGCAGATCCGCATAGAATGGGTACCCCGTTCAGCTGTACCCGGCAGTAGGGAGGCAGACACGGCTAGTCGCCCGCATACCTTGATGCGACCACTACTACTTTCCCCCGAAGATCCAAGTGGAAACCTGGCACAACAGAAGGAAATTCTCTGGCGCCCCACGCGAGCCCTCATACCCCCGTGTGGTTCAAACCTCCCTGGTGACTTAACTCGCCGAGAGGAGGTTGCGCTGCGGAGAATACGCGTTGGGATGGCCCTTACGCCGTCTGTGACTGCCTCTTGGCCATCGCAGTACCGCGGCCCATAAGACTCTAGCTGCCCATTCTACGACTCCGCCGTACAGAATCCGAATGTGCAGCATCTGCTGTGGAGCTGCCCCGGACTGCATCAGATGCGATTACGGCACCTTCGTGCAACCAGCCTCCACCCTGGCCGCCCTCCCGACCTGCAGCACTGGGTTCATGGACCATTTCATAGGCACCTTCTAGACTTTATACGAGAAGCAAACTTATTCGTGTACCTGTAAATCGTGCACCGTTATGCCGCAGGGCAAACTTTCTAATAAAAAAAACGGCGCAAAATGGCTCCAGCACGTGCGAGATGCAAGCAAGCAGAGAGAGAGAAAAGACTTTATTGACTAGTAACGGTCCGGTGGCGCCGATGGCATCATCCGGGCCAGCCCAGGAGCTTCAGGTCAGGCGTCCGGCGCTCGGCCCCAAGGGGCTCGCGCCGCCTACCCGCTGCCTCTCCAGGGCCTCCCGGACGCACTGAACGACTAATTTCTGGGTGTTGTAGTCTGACGAGGTGATAACTCTTCGCACTGTCACTGGTAGCTGTCGGATGCTTGAGGGTGCGGGGTCTTGGGGTGTGCACTGTAGTATGTGGGCCAGCGTGCCGCGAGTGGCGCGGCAGACGGTACACGCGGATGTCTCGTAGATTGCGGGGGCTATGTGGCGGCCCAGTACTGGTGTGAGCACAGAGTCTGTCTGTATTTGGCGATAGAGGGTCCCCTCGCTTCGAGTGAGGTTGGGGTGTGGGGCCGGGAACCGTCTCCTGGTGTCTCGGTACCACCGTAGTATGGTGCCATAGTCTTCTAGTGGTGTAGGTAGCAAGTAGGGCGCATCTTCATGGGATCTCCGTCCGGGATTCAGGGGCATGGGGGGAGACCTCGCCTGGGGGGCCGCCCGACTGGTGAGTTCGCGAGCGGCCCGGTCCGCAGTGATGTTGCGGTTGCGGGCGCGGTCTACCCCGGGGGCCTGCTCCTCGTGTGCAGGGAACCATTGCAGTCTCAAGGGTCGGGTGGTAGAGCCTGGAGCGTTGCTGAGAATTCGTGCCGCGATTGCCGCCACAGCGTTGGTACCGTAGTTGCGTATGGCCGATTTTGAGTCACTGAGGATGACTGCGCAGCCGGGGTCGGTTGCGGCGAGGGCGATGGCGATTTCTTCTGCTTGCGCCGGTGTACTTGCTCGGAAGCTGGCCGCGGTGACTGTGACGCCCGTGGTCGCTGTCACGACCGCTGCCGCGTACTGCCCGGGTCTGGCGTGGTATGCGGCCACGTCTACGTATCGTGCACTCTCGTCGTTGGCATACAGTCTACTGAGGGCTCTAGCCCGGGCTTTCCTGCGAGCGTCGTGGATGCCCGGGTGCATGTTCTTCGGAATGGGCGCGATGTGCAGGCGGCGAATGAAGACCGGGGGTAGGGGTTGTGCTTGCGGTGGGGGATTGTAGAGAGGGCGAAGTCCTGCTTTGTCGAGGATGTGGCGACCGGTGGGCGTGCTTGAGAGGCGATTTAGCTGGTTCATGCGTTGGGCTTCAGCAATCTCGGCGAGTGTGTTGTGCACACCCAGCTCAAGGAGGCGGTCCGTTCTAGTGCATCTGTACAGTCCTAGGCTCTCGCGGTATGCCTGGCGGAGGGCCGCGTCTATGCGTTGGGTCTCCGCCGCCGTCCAGTTGTGGTAGGCCGCGACATATGCAACGTGGCTGACCACGAACGCTTGCACTAGATTGGCTGACCACGAACGCTTGCACTAGCCGTAGTGCACTGGCCTCCGGCATCCCAGCGTGGCGTGTGGCGACTTTGCGGATGAGCGTCATTGCCGCAGTGACCTTGCGTAAAAGCCGTTGCACCGTGTGCGAGTTGGCGCCGTTAGCTTGTATGTGCATGCCGAGCACGCGCAGCATGTCCTTTCGTGGTATGGCGCTCCCGTCCGCCGTGTGGAGGTTGATGTTGGGCTGGGCTCCGTATCGAGTGCGGCTCGGTGCTATGACCAGCAGTTCCGATTTCGTCGGCGAGCACCTAAGTCCCGTTCCGTCGAGACTGCATTCTACTGCTTGCACCGCCTGTTGTAGAGCTTCCTCGATCTGACCGTCGCTTCCGTGGACGGCCCATATGGTGATGTCATCGGCGTAGAGGTTGTAGTTAACGCTTGGGATTCTGTCGAGGGCCGCAGCGACTCTCATCATTACCAAGGTTAAAGAGGAGGGGGGATATGACTGAGCCTTGCGGTGTGCCTGTGCTGCCTTGCCTCTTAGTCGGGAGTTCTAGGTCCCCCGCGTGGATGGTGACCGTTCGATCCGACAGGAAGGCTTTAACGTACGCGAAGGTCCTTTCTCCCATGTTGAGTGCCGAGATCTGTTCCAAGATGGACGCGTGCTTCACGTTGTCAAACGCTCCCTGCAGATCTAGTCCTAGGATGGCCTTGGTATCGCTGGTTCGCCTGTCGTAGATGGCCCCTTTGAGGAGGAGCATGGCATCCTGCGTGCAGAGGCCCTGGCGGAATCCGGTCATGGTGTGGGGATACCTGTGATTCATTTCTAGGTAGTGGTTCCAACGATTAAGGAGCACGTGTTCAAGGCACTTGCCAACGCACGAAGTGAGTGAGATCGGCCTGAGGTTGCCAATATGAGGCGGTTTGCCTGGCTTGGGTATCAGGATGGTCTTGGAGTCTCTCCAGATCTGGGGTAGGTGGCCCGTACGCCAGCAGTGGTTGAAGTAGCGGGTGAGTCTCTCTAAGGATGTGTCAGGGAGGTTACGTAGCTCTTTGTTGGTGATGCCGTCTGGGCCCGCCGCCGAGGTGGCATTGAGGTTCTGCAGCACGTTCTGCACTTCCCAGAGTTCTATGTCCCGGTCGAGGTCAGGGTTGGCGGCTCCGCCATATAGTGGAAGCTTTGCAGATGGGGTGGTGGGGAGATATTTCTCTTGCAGGTAGCGGATCGTGTCTTGGGAGCCGTTCTCTCGCGTCGCCCGATGTATCGTACGGTCGAGATGGGTACGCTGGGTGGTCTTGGACTTCGCTGGGTCTAGCAGGTATCGGAGCAGATGCCATGTTCGTCCGACATGTAGTTGGCCCCCGGCTTGTTGGCACACTGCGTGCCACTGTTGGCGGCAGAGAGTTGCGCAGTATTTTTCGAGTTCCCTGTTGAGCTGGGCAATTTTCTTGCGTAGGTTTCGGCTGCTTCGGTACCGCTTCCACCTGCGTTGCAGGGACTGTCGAGCTTCGAGCATGTGGGCTAGGTGACTTTCTACACTGTCCACCTGTTCGGGGACTTCGACGGCCCGCGTGGTGCGCTTCTTGACTCGTTGGAGTGTCTGTGTCCACTCCGTGATGGCCTGGATGTTGTCTCTGCCGTCGAGGGTGTCAAGCTGTTCGAGTTCGTGCCGAAAAGCGTCCCAGTCCGTGAGATGTTGCGTGCGGCGTTTGGCCGACAGGACCACTTGACTCGTCGGGACGAGGACTTCGAGGATGTAGTGGTCACTCCCGAGGGAGTGGCCCGTATGGCTCCATTGGGCTGCGGCGCAGTGCGGGGCCGGGCGGTGGAAGGTGAGGTCGGGATTGGTGTCCCGTTGCACCGAGGTGCCGATGCGGGTGTGGAACGTCGTGTCATTGAGGAGCAAGAAGCCGGTGTCGGCTGCCTCGTCATGCAGTGACCGTCCTTTAGCTGTCGTTCGGGGGTAGTCCCATGCTTGATGTGGGGCGTTGAAGTCACCTCCGACGAGCACTGTGTTGCTTCCAGCTAGTTGGATCAGTCTTCGAAAGAAGTGGCGGAATCTCTGTCTGTAGTGTCTCGGATTGCTATATGCAGTGACTACGAAGATACTTTCTTTTCTCTTACGTCTGCCTAGCAGCAAGCACAAAAAGAACAGAACTCGCACTCGTACTGTTCTAGACAGAACAAGAAACAAAAGATAAAGAAAAGGATGCGAGCCGTCCTAGGAGAGAACGCGCGAGCACTGCGACGGCGGGAAAATTGAATTGCATTGAACAAACCTTTGTTCAATTCATCTAGATAAGAGTAAGGCAGAGAGTGAAAGAGCGTGAGGGTTGGCAGCAAAAAGCGAAAAACGGCGCCACAGCCCGTATGGCGAATTCCTGCTCTGTACTTCCGACACCTTTCACATGGAATGGGACTGCTTTTTTCTTGTAAACAATCCGTCTGCTGCCACGTCACAATAATAATAAGAGGGAGTAAGGATCGTTCGGCTCCTCACTAACATCATTCCTCACCTCCTTTTTAGGTGAGGAAGCACAACACCCTTCTTGAGAGGAACAGGGCCGTGGCACGCGATCATGACTACCACGAGGAGACCGACAGATTGAGGAGAAGATCACTTAAATCTTTGTCTGCAAATTCTGCTCCTCTACCATATGATTTGGGAATGCTCCCTTACCCATTCCATTACTACCATCCCTGCCCAGACGCCTGACCATGCGGAGGGCGCGCTAGCCAGCTGAACCCATGACCATCGTAAGCTGGTCAAGAGAGCTAGCTGGCAGCGATCGCCCAGGGTCATCTGCACCTTCGCCACCATAGTCACCATACTGCCATGGTCCCCTTCAACTAATTATCGGTTGAAATAAAGTTTATTCCACCTCCTCCTTTTGTCAGACGACATACACGAGATATTCCGGTCAGGGTACCATTAACAGCTTTGCTGCAAAACTTCCTGAGGCAGCAGGATATGTAGTTGGGCAAGTTGGTACATAACTTTAACAAAACAGCGCGAAGCACGGGACAAAGGGAAGATGAAGACAACACAAGCGCTGAGGCATCAGTGCATGAGTGCAACGGAATCCGTCAGTCCTCGGAAAGTTACGTGAGGGTCCGGGTTTCCTGATGTTTATTTTATTTAAAAAGCGGGAGCACAGTGATACATCTTCTCAGGTGATTATACCTTACTGCGAAGCTGCTAGTGTCAGTTTCGCAGGCACCTTTCTCGATCCCGGCCATCGTCGTTATTCGTTGACAAAACACTCTTTCCGGCAAAGCCACCCATTTAGCAAAGCTCTGCAACTCAAGGCGTAACTTCTAAGGCACATATATATTAGTGATATAGCGATTTTAGCAGCGCGCATATTGAATATCATTTATTAAGAGTAAACATTCCTACACCACTTCTCTTAATTATCAGGATTTTTACTTCGGAAAGTAATGTACATTTAAGTTATCATAAGTATTAAATGCGCTAACTTCGCCAATTATCCATTTTTGTGTTCGTATTCAGGGCGTTACACGGATGGTGCTTATAACGTCGTGTTTCGGTTTGTTTTTTCTGGGCTTTCGTTTTTTGTCTTCGTCCGGCAAGGGCGGTGCATAAGGTAGAGATTTTGTTTTTCGCTATTTGATTGTTATTATTTTTCAGTTTGAAGTTTGTATTTCTGTGTTCTTAAAATTTACTATGACCAGTTATCTACATTTGCATTATTATAACGAATAAATGCATGGATTTCGCCAGTTGTGTGTTTTTGTGCAAATGCAGGACGTTCCATGGTGCTTTTCTCAATTTTGTATTCGTATTTCTGTTTGTTTTTGTTTTTATTCATGTTTCTCTTTATAATTAATTGTATATTACAATTCATCTCCTTAGCGTATTCTAAATGCAAAATTGGATAATTGCTGCGACAAAAGGGCTATGGAGTGGTATGCGTCTGTTTGCATAACTGCTTCCTAGCACACCTACCCGGTTCCACATCTGTAATGCAACGCATAACTGAGTTTAAAGAAGGCCATAGAGATTAGAAGTCGGTTCCCAAGTGCTTAAGTAAAAATTATGCAGAAAGCATCAATAACTCATACGAATGAGGTGAGTTGTTCCCCCAAAAAACAAGCTCGTTTAATTTTTGATCATTGGGCCATAGTCGTTGTAATAATCCATGTATTGTGGGTTCTCTGTCACGGAGGGGTCCATATCACAGTCTTTAGAGTAAAGCGGGATGGGCGTTCCTGGGCACCACCGTTCAAAACACCTTTTGCAACCACCTGAGGGACCTTTTCTCAAATTCGGCTCCCTCAAGTACATTTCGCAGTAAGGGGCATCTGAAATATGAGGAGAAAAATTGTTAAACAAGAAGGCGTATACCATATAATAACGCGGCTTTAAGGGAGCCGGTTTTATGAAAATGGTGCACATTTATCTCTGAATACACTACTGCTAAGGTGCAGCGAAGTATTGGACCAATGCAGGATATGATCTGCTGTCGCTGACAATCGAATTGGTCTCTCATTGGTCCCAATGCGCAATGTCGAAGGCATTTGCCACTGAGCAATTTTTTGTTTTTGACAATGGCCACAAGAGACCGCGAATGAGGTGTCACAAGTATCTACCCTGCAAAACGTACACAAGTATGACAATTGGACATTAGTATGGGTCATTAGTATGTGTCATTAGCATATTGACCCACCCGGGTATGCATCGCCAGGTACTACGCTAGTCTACACGCATACGCCCACACACCCACTGCGCGCGCGCGTGCACGCACGCACGCGTTCACGCGCGCGCGCGCACACACACACACAAACGCACGCACGCACACGGCGATAGTACGACTGCGCGTAAACATTTACATTTATATCTGGATACCCCAAGCGTATTGCATTCTGCCATGAATACGTTTGTGCCTACTTACTTGGCTGCAGTACATTGTCATTTAGCCAGACTGTGAACACGCTGCACCCATCCGGTCCACCCCCGTAACGAAGCAAGTAAGTCTTCATAGTCGTACCTACAAAAGTTGTAAACGGTTTAAGTTAGGATTGACACATTCTGCTAAATGCTCTGAGAGATTTGGGAAAAGACAGGGAGAATAATAAAGGCCGATATCTCGCTGACATGTGTAAAAAAAAACATGAATGGCCGCGATTACATGTTTAAGGCAAACATGCATGACCCGTAGCTGACAAAATGGGGTTATGTTGGTGGTTTTGAAGTGAAATAATCATTGTGCGCAGCATACATGGTCTAAAACACTCAGTTTTGATGTGACAGCGTTACTAGGCTCATTTTTTAAAATTTCGCCGTTCCAGCCGTCCGTAATCAGAAGGGCTCATCAAGCTTCCGCGGAAGTACGTCATCGGGGCTAACTGGAAGCTACAATTGATGCGGCCAGACACGAAGGCTTGCCGTGAGTACAGCAGCAGCGGCAGAATATGGAAGGAAGGACGGTGATACTTCGGCGGTGATATTGTTGGATTTTTTCTGTACCCGCTCCTGCAATGTCCCAGGCATGGGACAGCAGTATTTGTAAATAAATAAATAAATAAATAAATAAATAAATAAATAAATAAATAAATAAATAAATAAACGAAAAGATACGCGATGTAAACAGACGCCGCGCCTGTGCAGTGATGTTCTTTCTACGAGCCGTTTGTAGTCTCATATTCGGGAGGCCTGCCGTGCTGTCAACTTACGCCACCACCTATGCGCCTCTCTGATCACCGAAAAAGAAGCCAGCGCCACCAGTGTGCCACCTAGCTAATAATGGTGCAAAAGAATAACGCCCGGATCTTAATATCCAGGGAAAGCCTGGATTATATCCTGAGGCAAATAAAATACGTCCCAGTAAGAAAAAAAAAACCGAGTACACGGCGTCTAATAACAGAAATTTTAAAATCGTTTTTCGAATTTTTCGCGGCCCAGTCACCTGAAAAAGCTCTGTCTGGCAAACTGCGAATGGTGGCACGCGGTAAATAAAAAAAAAATCAATCTTAAAAACAGATCAGATCGTGATCCCAGAGAACAGTCACGTAAGAATGCTTCGCATGGCCCGGCAGAGAAGTGGCAGACCACTAAAATACCGGAAATCTTTGACCGTACGGACCATATTCTAAACCGCCCGTACAGAGGAAGAGCGGGAATTAATATATACAAAACTTATACAGGCACTGATCATTAGCCACATATCGTACAGCCTGCCATACCTGAAACCTACCCGCACTGAAGAAGGCAGCATATCAGAAAAGCATGTAGGGCAGCTGTCAACCTTCCAATTTTCCCGATTACCACAAGGGTATTTAAATTGTGTCATATAATACCTTTAAAGAACTCAGGGAGCTCGTCTCCTGCCCAAAAGGAACGTCTGAGGGAAAAAATTAGCAATGATAACCATACGGAATACAGGCTGAACTTCAGAGAAAGTCGACCAGCCTTTCCCAAATAAAGTTGAAAGAAGCGCGAAAGTGGCAATTTTTGGCGCAGTAAGTAAACGCACCTATGAAAGATCTAAATGTATTCCGATGCGGGATTGATTATATAAAGGTATACTATTGCACGCCTTCTTTATGATCGGTGCAGGTGTTGTCTTACCCAGACACGTTCCCTTTTCGGGATTTTCAGCTGACTGTTTTAACACAATAGAAGCCCGGTTTCACACATGTAGAGCCGTATTAGCGAGTAATTTTCATGTAATTTGATTCGGGATACTTTTGATAACACATTAGTTAGAGCCGTTGTCTGTAATCCTACTCTCTCCGTAAATGGATGCTTCACTGCAGAACAGGAAATGTGGGAAAGCCAGCTTACAAAAACCACCATTACACCGATACCCTGAAAGCCGACTTCCCCACCGAACACAAATGCCTTGCTGGGAAGACATTTTACCAGGAGCAATTTAGGCCGTCTTGTATCAAAATATGGAGGCCCTAGGCCTTTTACGGAGGAAAGGCCTTTGACGAGAGCCTTTCGGTCGGCCAACCAGTCTATGGGGAAATGCATTAGTTTTTTTTACAGGACGCCATCGGCCCCACTAAGAGAGCTTGGATCTAAAAAAAAAAAACAAAACAAAAAACAAACAAACAAACAAAACAAAAACAAAAACAAAACAGCTGGACGCCGATCCAGTACCTTTCCATAAGAGCCCTTCCCAAACAGAAAAAAACATAGATCCAAAATCACGCGAGGATAGGCGACAAGCTAGTATTTCGAGGGAAGTTCCACAACCATGAAAACACAGTATGTATACGCCGAAGCCGGGACGTTCGAAAGTACGAAGGAAACAATTGTCGTGGTGGACTACCGCGACAATCGCTGTGACGTCATTACCCTCCTACGCACAGGAATGAAAAAAAAGCGGAAATTTAACCCATCCTTGTGGCGGTCTTCCTAGCGGAACTATCGAATAGATGCTTAACCACTACAGGTGTTGTTGGGCTAATTGGTGATGCATTTCAAGGGCAAAAAAAAAAACTGTGCGTAAAAGACAACACAATAAGGAAGGGACCGGGTGGGCACAGACGGGTGCATATGGACGGACCTTTCCGGTCCCTTCCTTATTGTGTTGCCTTTTACGCTCAGTTTTTTTGCCCTTGAAATGCTTAACCACCATTACACACGTTCAAAAGGCCATTAGTGCTTTGGCTGCAGACAGAGTACCTAAACGCCTTGAAAGGTTCTCCAAACCGCAATTATGAAAGTTAACGTAACGTTACACCAGGGCGCAAGGGTCTAGAAAAGAACGACGCAGTTGACCAAGGTATACGCAAACTCGCATACTATGCCTCCCGTTGACCAGGACTACCATATTCCCCTCCCGGAAAAAAAATGTGAACATCTCCTCATTATATACCTATAGGAACACCATTCTTCTTTGTGCTTCACCGGGATCTCACCCCCGAAGAATCGCAAGCTCTGCGCAGGATACAAACTGACACATATATTTACAAATCTAGATAAGCGAAGGTGTTTGGTAGAAAACGTCCGACATTAACTCAAAACCCACCTAAATTCAGGGAAAAGCCACTTTCTTCTGCGCAACCTTACCCTCTCTAAGGATAGGCGCTTGGGTGAACAAGTTAACAATTAAAACATTACATATTTCAGTTATATCTATCCAAGGCAGACTGCTCTGTTCCGCTTGTGAACTCAATATTATCATGACCTAATTCTGGGGCTCTGGACTTCGGGTTTAACACTTCGTGGATACCACCTTCTTAGCCCCAATTTTCCAAACTTTCACTAATTCGTACTCCACAAAGGTCTTTCTTCCTGTTATAAAAAACCAAAATGTTCAGTAAGGCCACGACAACGTCGCCGGCCTCCTTACACCGAATGTACCCGGACGAGTACCCGAGTGACCAGTGCAGTGTGTGTAAGAAAGGACCGGCCAACCAGTGGCACATCATGTGGGACTGTGCCGCCGACCCAGACAGCGCGCACTTCGAAGAGTATCCAGAGGAACTCCAGAGAGCCATCGAATCTACAAGCAAGACCGACCACTCTTGGGCCATCTAGCAGGTCTTCGCCGCGCTCGAAAGGCACGGACTCCGTAAAACGGGCTTGTGACGAGTAGGGTCGCAGAAGAAGGCGTGACGCCAGGCCACGTCGAGGTGGAGCCGTAACCCCGCTCCTGCCTACTGCAGGAATTGTTTCAATGAAGTCCTTTCCAGTCCAGTCCAGACGCTTCAGTATAAACACTTTTAAACACTCAAATCCTCGCCTTCTCGCTCAAACTGGCCAATATTTGCAGCCGCAACTTTTCACGCCCACATCTTAAGCCACACGTGCGTGGATCACCTATGCCTCTTCTGTGCCGCGATGATTAAATACAGTAGCGGCTAGACTAGCTCTCGTACATGAACTTCAGGGCTTCGAAAGCATGAATTATACTCGCAGCAACTCCGTTCCAAAATGCTCTCTCGACGCCGAAGTAACGCTAGCGCGTCATACATTTTAAGACCTAAACATAAATGTCACTTGAACTTTTTTTTTTTTTCCTAATCACACGGAATTTTTTTGGGCACCCTTCACTTTAAGCATACTCTTTGAGTATTCAGATAAACACGTACCGCATACATAAACTACTGAGCTGCTAGAAATAAAAGAATGCCGCCCTGTTTGCAAAGTTTGACTTTGGGTAGTCCTAGCTCTCATTTTACTCTTTCTGTTATTAACGCGATAGCCTTATATGTCTCATTGGAAGAGCACTATGAATGATTTTTTCGCTGATACGAATGGTACAGAATCTTGTACAAAAATGCCGTGACGCAAGGAACGCCAAAAGTGAACCAAAGTGTGTCAGCCGCGTATAAGAGAGGATGAATGATTACCAAAGTCAATAATGATCGATTAGTAATGGTATTTATTAGTAAGGGAATTATAGCGGGGTTAAGATGAATTAAGTTGGGTTGAGACTAAAGAAGATAGATTAAGGTGGATTAAGAATAATTAAAATGGGTTAATGATTAATTAGTGACAGATCGCGATAATTAGTAAGGTGGGATGAAAGGGGAGTAACATGACTCCCCAACACGGATTAGAAAGAATTAAGATAAATTCAGTTGGAATAAGACGGACTAAGATTAATTAAGGTTGGTGAAAACGGACGTCTATATAGCACAGAGGAGGTAAAATAGTGCGACGGTGAAATAGCGTGGACACTGTGTCGACGAGTGGACGTATATATCGCATGTATCCGTCCTGAAGGTACCGCCAGAACCCTAACGGCCCGTCTACAGTACATGTGAATAATTACCGCCACTCCCTCAAAGGACGTCAGCAAACTTCAGTGCCCGAGGAATGTTTACTATGCCAAAATGTCCATGGGATCCCAATGATATAACTAACTTTATAACGTGTACAGAAGCGTGTATAATGCATGTGGAAGCTCGGGATTTAATGAATGAATGACTCTTTATTGGTTATTTTGGGGCTTTTTGGCCTAGTTGGGAAGAGGGAAAATAGGAAAGGGGAGTAGGATGGCCGCCACATACGTCGTGTCCTATCTGCCTCAGAAAGAGGTGTTTCGACTGCACCACGAATTGTGTGTACAAGACAAGTAGCCGACAATTAAAAAAAAAAACTGTTATGCAAAGGTTTTTAAGCACCAGAGAACAGTTGTAGAGGCTTGCGAGAAAAAGTATGGTAAACCTGCAAGTAAGAAATTTTTTTGAAAGGGTACCTGGCTTTGGTCCAACAGTCATTTCTTTTGGTGGCTTTCTTCTTCGGTCATAGGTGTCAGTGTAAACAAACTTGGCGTACAATTTTACGTAGCCTCTGCAAACAGAAGGGTACATCAAGTACCTTTGTTTAGTTTGCTTAGAGAACTAAACTCACAAAGCTTTCATAAAAAGTGATATTCAGAGCCCTACAACAATTAAAGAAAGCTTAAAAGATTACGTGGTACGCAGCCAACGCCATGCGGGGAATTCGCTTCGTTGGTCCCTGGGATATTGAAGTGCGTCAGGGTGAATCAGCCCCAATTCAGTGTCTGAGAGTGGAGCACCTTCTTCTATTTCAGCTTCCTATACATCTAAATATGGTGACTGTGAGAGGGAAAGAGATTCCCAGACTGCACCACATATGTATCGCAGGAAAATATGGTATAAATATGGTATAGCATCCTCCCTCCTAAATATGGTATAGCATACTCCCTCTCCGAGTTCCTATCCTTGCAAAAGGACCCACTGACGTAATAAAAAGTGTATACAGAAAAAAAAAATCCTTCGCGGAAATCAAATGGCGTTCACAGACACCACTTGTAATAAATAGGGGTGCAATTTCATAAGGAAGGAAGTTCCCTACTACGTATTCGTCGCAGACCGCTCTTTGAAGAGTACGGTGTGCACGTGCGTTTCTGTCGGCGAAAACATGTGTATGCTGAATGAGAACGGAAAGTCGGGCTTGGTGAAGATTCACGTTTGTAGAATACCGCTAGTGCTCAAGTACTTCGGCAGCGTTTGTTCGCATTCTTCTGCCTTTCTTGCGTTTTTGCGGTCTTGTGGAAACGTCTTAAGTTGTTGCTACTCAGAGTGACTTGCATGGGTTCAAATTAAAGGAAATACGGCGAATTCAAAACAGGTGGAGAGATGCCAACAGGTTACAAATATTGTGAACTAGCGTGTTGAGCAAACATAATTAGCCAGGCATCCTGTTAGACGGTGCTACGAAAAGCAAAACAAACAACGAGAATATTAGAGAATTTCTTAAGGAACTGGGCTCGAGCTATTTTTTTGGCAAAGGCGCTGGCCGCATAGCTTTTGAAAACAGAAAGCAGCAGTTTAGATGGTGTTGTTCATATGCAGCGTGATGGCGCGCAGCAGCCGTATGACGTTGCGGGCTTATATGTTCCGTTGCTCCCAGCAAACGTGAGTAGGAAGCATCGTGGTATACTTTGAGGACACGTAATTCTATCCTCACCTACCTCAGGTTCGAACTATTTTGGTCATTAAACGACCCGACCCATCTCAGAAGATTTGTGCGTGCATGCATGCGTGTTCGGCCCGTAAGCACGCAGGTGTAGGTTCTTCCTTAAATACCTTGAAGCGCAGATGTCAATAAAATTGTGGAAAATTTCTTGGCGGACGTTCAAGAACGCGTAAGCATCTCGTCCCTCCCTTGCGAACTTGGGACTCGGCTCGATACGCACACCTCGCTCCGGCTTCGGAAGTACGCAATGCGGTGTTTCTCGTCCGCCCCTTGTACACCGTGCCACGAGCATTGCCTCATCTCTGCAGTGTGACTACCAAAATACAGTGTCGATTGTCCGTCGGCTTGTACAAGTGAGTGAAACTTGATGCACGCTGCTCGGTACGTAGTTGAGGATTCAAAGTTACGGCTGATGGTGTCAACGAGCATTTGGAACTGCGAGGATCCCTGCCGCAGTTTTGCTTGAAATGTTTGGTGTAGCACAATTCTATTTCCCTCTGTGCCTAAGAGTGTTTTGAGAATGGTGGCGTGGAAATGGGACAAGAGAAATAAAAGAGAGTAAGCGAAGGTGCCTTTTATTGAAAAAGAAGATTTTCGCTAATGTTTATAGTGGCTTACACGCTTCTCTGCTAAGAATTAGGGAAGTAGGAAAGATATCCCTATGAGAAGGTGTGCAGGACGAAAAAAACCGGCGTGGGCGTGCTGTACGATGGCGGACTATTTTTAAACCTCAGTCGAATACACAATTTATTAATCAGGCGAATGTCATCCAAACAGAAGAACAAACTTAACAGAGCATGGCGCTGCTTTGAGGAACAATTCCATTGTCCTAGAATAATCTTAGGGTTACTGGTCGTTCTTATAAGAGCCCAATGTCCTGAAATCAGTGCGATCTTGGTGTCATGTAGTTCCACATTCTAACTAAATATGTTTATCTGTTTCTATAAAAGACAGATTGTCGCTTAAAGGTATTTCGTTAGTCCAAAACGAAAGAGGCAACTTTTGGTGCGAGCTGAATTCGGTAGTAAGCGATGGTATAAATTTTGAAGCCTACGAGCGAGCTGTTTCGGAAGTCTTGATGTTGACTTTGGATCAATCGCATGCAAAAAGCAGTGATTATATTGTTGGCCACACCATAGCCAGTTTCTTTCAGTTACTGCAAATCAGCGCGCCATGGCACGTGAATTCATCGCCGCCTACTACCGGTTAGATAGTTTCTGGAGCCTTCGAATCCATATGACCAAAGGTCGGCTAACTTATGGCGTTCAGGAAGGCAGAAGGCAAAGATTCGGTCTATAAGCTCTGCCAATTATGCTTGCTTGGAACGTACATGAGAGAGCTTGATGGAATCGCAGATCCGCAGTAGATAACGACACATCAAGAGAGGACAAGGAGTAAACATTTGAAAATTTGAATGGTGTTTTCAGGGGTGGAGTCCTCAGTCCAGGACTCCATATGCCTTGCCAGCCTCTACAGTCCGCTCCACCAGCTGAATGTGGTGGGACAGGTATGAGCGGGATAGGGCGCGCCTCCAGAGTTCAGAAGAGTCGACCGGATTAAGTGCGGGGAGAAGGTGGGCGGTGGGATCCGCCAACTACATCGACCAGTGTGCCGTCCGCTCCACAAAAGGGGCACGTAGGGGAGGTAATTTGTGCGAAGTTGTGGCAGCGTTTTTAGGCTGGGAAAATGTGTTCATATGCAAAGCACATAGTGTGGTGCTTGATAGTCAGATAGATGTCGGTAGGGTAAGGGAAGGGTGCGTCGGGCCAGTAAATCTGTCCGAGGCGGCGTTTTCTTCGCTCCTCGTGCGAGGTAGTGTTCCGTCTCGTTCCCTCTCACTTCCAGATGGGCTGGAGTCTATACGATTTGGATCTGTCGCTGCCGGGGCTGGCGGAGTAGCATTGCGGGATTTGCAGTGTCTGGCCTGGAAGTTCCTTCAGGCCTGTTGGCTGTCCGTCACTACAGTAGTAGTCTGGGTAGAGGAAATGGCAAGGGCGACTGCCGCCTCTTCAGCTGCAGATGATGGGAGTGTTTGGATAGAGGCAGTGATAGCCTTTCCTTTTTAGGCGGAGCTTACTGCCAAGGTGAACGCTGGGTAGGAGGGGTATGCTGCGGCGTATGTGGACACCACTTCAACATCATGACTGCACTGTCGCAAGATGGCCTCGGCGAGAGCCTCACGCTGTCAGTGCCGGATTAGGAAACCTTGGGGCCCGGGGCTACTGCGTCCTTGGGGCCCTAAAGATGATGATGATGATAATGATTCCGCCTAATATGCGAAAACTTTCAAAGCCCATGTTTTGCTCTCTGATCAGTGATAAATTATACATAATTTTACGCTTTGGGGAAATTAATTTCTTGGCTTGATGTCTGGTATTATATAACGGATTGTATCAGGATTAAAAGTTAGTATGGTTTGATTGCCCGTCCATCACAGATTCACAATTAATCGAAGCGCCGTGTCGGCCTGCACACGACCTGGTACACAAAAGTATTTTCTTACAAGAAGCACATTTTATTAAGCCTGTAAGGTTTTAGTTTTATTGTAAAGTTCTCCACCTGCATATATGGGAGGGTTCAAAGTCTGCGCAGGCAACTGTTACTCAGACATCTGCCAAACAGTTAGCCGTCACGGCTCACGGGCCAAAATCCTGTAGGTTACCCGCGCAGACGAGAAAGCACGCGGCGGTTAGAACACGCGCTGCCTATGAAGGAGGTTGGAGGGGGGAGGGGTGGCTCAGACATGTCGCGCTACGCAACCTTCCTATCGCAGCAAGATTAGCACAAAGACGATAAGCAGAAAAATGTCGCTTTTTGGGCTGGAGAGCGGTCCGCTTCGTGCGTGTGTTAGCGCATGGCCGTCGAACTTTCAGCGTCTATGAACTCCTGTTGCACAGCTGTGATGGTCTTGCTAGTCGGCAAGCCGTTACACATTAACAGGTCCCCTTTGGGTTGGAGAGCGATAGGTGAGCACCAGAGGTGGCATCAGACAGCAGTTTATTAGGGATAGAATGTCTCTGCTCACCCCCGCGCTGCTGCTCCCGTCTGTGCCGCGCAACAGTTCCAGCAGTAGTTCGTTGTCGATCGGTCGGGTCGTTGTTCGGTCATAACTGGCAGTGGAAACGCGC
Source organism: Haemaphysalis longicornis (assembly GCF_048455015.1). Taxonomy (NCBI): domain Eukaryota; kingdom Metazoa; phylum Arthropoda; class Arachnida; order Ixodida; family Ixodidae; genus Haemaphysalis; species Haemaphysalis longicornis. The sequence goes on along the minus strand of NW_027526295.1, from coordinate 159,887,870 downwards.
CAAAGCTTCTCTTCTAGATTCGGGGTCTACGAGGGAGGCGAGTACGGGTGAACCTCTCGATTTCGAGTCCTCAACACGTCTGCCGTGTTCACTGTTTCCCCGCGTTCCTTCAGGGTTCCTCTCCTCCTTCCACCGCGCCCAAGCGGGACCAGATCTGCGGGCCGCCCTTTGGTCTGCGCCGTCCGCCGGCTCATTCCAAAGCGAAAAACGCCCACGGGGACAAACCGGCCCCGAGTCGCGGTGGAGGTCCGTTTTCAAGGCGGCATCGAAGGGGCCGCAGACAGGATGCGTTTTTAAGTGGACGCAGCTTTCGTCACCCCGAAAGGAAACAGACGTTGTTGTTGCTTTCTTTTGTGTCCACGCCTGAGCTCTTCACACCGCCTAGGCCTGCTGATTCCCAAGCTCGTAGGTAGCCACTAGGGTCGGGCTGTCCCGGCGGCCTCTGCGTCCAAACGGAGTGGCGCCTAGAAAATTACGCTTCGATTGGAGTCGCGCGGACATGTACCTTCCGCAACTCTTGTTGCTCAGACAACCTGCAGAGGCTACAGCACAAAGGCGTCGGCTGAAGCCGAACGACCCCGCGCGCGAGTGGCCGACACAACCGTTGAACATTTAAATAACCATATATACGCTAATCATCCAGCGAGAAATAGCGAGTTGATATCAATCACGCTTATGGGATTCAACTAATCCACTAGCTTTATTGAACGGGTCGTCATCGCAATTGACTTCCTTGTCAAGCGCTATACATTGAAATTTCTGGCAGAAACTGTGTATGAGCCTGCATGGCAGTGCTTAAGTTGTCAATAATTACATATAACGTCCCTCAGGCTTAAACAATTTACAATGTTCTTCAGACAATATTTCATTATTCGCATGCCTAACCCTTTCTTATACCGAAACATGCGCGCGCCGAAACGTCCCCATACTTAGATGTCCGTGTACCGAAAAGATTACCAAAACGACCTGTGCCGAAAAAGACCGGAGCCGAGCTCGGGGCCTTTGTTATGTGGCTTCTTCGGCCCGGTCAAGCTCTGCACCCCCGACTTTTTATCCAAGACGTCTTCTCATAAACGTCGGGAAAACAAGGAAGAGGAGTAGGAATAACTACGTTAAATTGAAATGGACTGGAAGGTTGTCAACCATAACGTGAGGGGCCCCCCACTCCTTCCCACTTGTCAAGAGTTAGTCAGCTTCGGTGTGAAGGTGAGATTGAAGCTCCTACCTTCAACTTTCAATGCGGGCAGTGTGCACACTCAAGATATTTTTTTTCATGTGATCGAGCGGGGCCCCTGACAGCTGGGGGCCCGGGGCTGCAGCCCCGTAGACCCCCCCACCCTTAATCCGGCCCTGCACGCTGTCAAGGTCTACTGTGGTGTTCAGGGTGCGTGTTTCACGGTACAGGTTGGACTTCATTGAGGTTTTGAGTAGGTTGGGGAGGGGCTCTAGAAACGGGCAATTGTTGCCCGCCGTATTTATTCACAATTCTCAGAAGACCCAGCGGCCAGTCATAATTTTTGCAGGAGACGACCTTTAACTAGTTCAGGCGGCGTATTATGAATACCGAGTTGGAAGAGTAGCAAGGTGGATGTGTTTGTGGAAAGGCGTGATTTGATTGATTGCGGGGCTTTACGCGTCCACGCTACAAAGGCGATGAGGCGTGCCGTAGTGGAGGGATCTGGTTTAATTTTGAACACCTCAGGATTTTTAACGCGCTCCGAAAGGGAGAGTGCGCGCTTGTATCAGTGCACACGGTTGACTTCCGTGAACATTTTTTCGTGATTTTGCTCTTGCAGTAAACCCTGTTGCTGATTATATCGCGGACGCTGATATGAGCTGTGACGGGGGACGCAATTACTTCGATTGAACAATTTTTCTTCTGAGGGTCTCGATGCCGCTTTCAGAAAATTATGGACGATAGACAAAGCGTTGCAGAACATTTTAGACGGATTACGACTGCTGGGCCACGTGTCACGTCTAACTTGATCAACTGAGGAATGGGTCACATCTTCATGGTCAACATTCGTACTTCACTTTGTAGTGCTCGGTTCTTCAGGCTCAAACGAAGCCCGTGATGGCTGATGATTGACACAGGTATGCCAACGTACCCAAAGCCCGAAAGATATGTTTATTAAAAATTGGGGGCGGGGGGGGGGGGGGGGGCTAATGCGCTGAATCTTGAATCTACATCTTGGCTATGAGGCGCGTCGTAGTGGTGGGTTCTGGGGCTAGTTGTGGCCACTTAGCGATCTTTAGCGAGATCTGTTTATTCGCATCGCGACTCAATTTATAGACACCCAAGGCGTTATGGGTACAAAAGCATTGTGCGGATTTTTTCTATTTTTTAAATGATTGTGGGGGACTAAATAAAACACGTATTTCACAAACAACCGCGCACACACGTTTCCAACTTGCAAACTGCAGTAGAATTTTGCGTTCGGTGGGGTAGAGTTTGGAACGTCCAACACAAATCATTTACTTAGCCCGAACTAGTACCGCAATTCACGCAGAGCCCGACGTAACCAGTGACGGCGCATTCAGATGGTTGCCTGCATGCCTGCCTCGCCAGTACATACAGGCTATAAAGTTTACTCAATGAATGAATGAATGAATGAATGAATGAATGAATGAATGAATGAATGAATGAATGAATGAATCCTAGTGTTACAATTGCGGGCTTTTGTGAACTAGACGAAGGGAGCCAGTGCAAGCTTTGATCGCGGTAGTAAAAAAAAACAACCTTGCATTGTGACCATAGCAAAATAAAGAAATTATAAAACAATGTCTTATGCTTTCCACGTTGCTTCGATTGCATAAAACTCATCTCGGATGTAGTGGAAAGGCAATGAGGTCTATAAATGAAGAGCCAATGCCTACGAGACGCTATTCAGATCACAGCGTTCTTGTTACGCCTGGGAAAATCACCCAGCAACTTGGCTTCTGTACGTCTTTGTGAAGTTTAATTCTGTAGAAGATATGCCGTCTTTTTTAACGTATATGCAGCGATATTCTCCAACAAAGTTCGTCCACGTACTTGATTTTGTTTGAGGATGTTTGCTGATAAAGCCAGGATCGGTTGTTAGTATCCCACACCTGTAGAGGTAAGATATGCACGTTAACGCAGCTGCTTTGGTTTACTTAGTTTGGGTAATTAGGCGTGCGCGTTTAATGTTAGTTCTGAATTACGATACCTAAGCTACAGTGAACGCCTTTAACATGTATAAAACGTAGAAAAGTAGAAATGAAAATGGGCAATAAGTGATCCATTGTTCCAAAGTGATCCAAAAGACTGCTTTCTCCCGATAACAAAAACACAAATTTTATCGCAAAGCGCGAACAAATAATCTAAATATAAAGGAAACATGTTGATCTAGCAGTGGCGACGCCCCAACAGTTTCTGTTGGTATCTCTGGTATCTCTATTGACACGCCACAGAACCTTGCTGGTGGTATTGGCGGCTGCTGACGAGAGCCAGGGCCAAGAAACATGACGGGGAATATAGTGGGCCCTCTGACTCCGTTTGACAGTGCCACTTGAAACCTGACGTGCAGTTAACACAGTGGTAAGCATAGTTTTAGTGCTTGCATCGGTCGCGTCACTGCTGCTACTCTTACTCTTGCGTCATTGGTGACGTCCTGTAAAAAAGAAAATTGAGTTTCTCAATATTTCCTGAATTTTTCAGACCAAATACGTCCTTCATTGCTGGAATAGAGCTAAGTGAATGGCCGCAGGATCCCTCATTATCTTCACAAGCCTATTTATGTCCACAGCAGGATGAAGACATCTCCCGATATGAAAGGTAAAACTATGCCGAATACTACCCTGGGTAAGGGGGGGGGGAAATTCAATCTTGTCCTCGTAAGGGAATGCTTTTTGTTTCCCAGGGAACCTCCGTATAATGGTTGCACCTGTTCCGTGTCGCCTCCTCTGGTTTTATGAGATGTTATACCATGCCGGGCCTACGGCTAGTTCCTCCAAATCGAACAAGGTTGCATTTTTTTTACCTCTTTAATGCCTTTAGAGCCTTAAAAATTACGTGTGCCGCTTCAAACGCTGCTCTCCGGGCAGCAGAACAGCGGAAGGTCGACACTTGAATAGGCAGGGCTTACAAACAAGCCCTCGCACATCGTGCAAGAACATTTACATTTACTGGGGTTCACAACACCGTAGACCAGTGGCAGAGGTGACCGGCCCAAAAACGTGTGACTAAGCAGTGCGCCGACAAAACGCCAAGTATTCGCAAACTTGGGCTAGGTATATCCAAAAGAAACAAAGACTGTGGTATACGTACCCGGGGAAATAACATGAAGCGAAGGTTCCGACATTGCAAAGAAGCATGACCATCCAGCACCGCGAATGCAAGAAAATGGCCAGGATACAAACCTTTCAAAGGCAGTACAACGACTCAGTACGATGGCCTTCACGGACGCTGGAGACCACGTGCGCACAAACTCCAGGACAGCATTGGTCGCCACCCCTCCTTGCACTTTACAAGTGGAACCCTTCGTCATTCTACTATCTTTTAAGCGAAATTAAAACCGTTGGCACCACTTACAGGCCGGGCCCAAGCCAAGACCATCATTACAGCCTCTTAAGAGGGTGTCGAACGCACACAGCCTGAAGAATTTCCAAGGTAGCACTACGGATCGGGACCTAGAATTTATCTAGGAGGGCAATTAAGATCATCCGGGCGCCTACTCACTCATTCGATCGCGTCAATGAATGGTCTCATGCCCAAACCAGATAGCTCTCACGCCATGCACCGCAAAAGGAGGGCCACAAGACACCAAAGCGAATCTCCCTACTTTGTAAAGCTTCATTGCAAACAAACTCACAGGTGCTACACCTTGCGTCGGTATCTATGGAGGCTGGCCTGTAACTTCTTCACGCCTGACTGGTTGGTAGATCTTTGCAGTTTTTTTTCACGCCCCACTCTCTTACCGCTCTGCCCATCACTCTGCTCCTCCACGCTGAGTGGTTTTGCGGCTTCAGATCTAGTATCGTAGCTTCCTTATCGCACTCCTAAATAGTGTCGTCCAACCTGGCGTTATACAGCAATACTCCGTAGGCTCAAACAGACACCTTTCCGCACCCAAATTGGCTGCATCTCATGAACCCCACCGAATATCATCCCACATGTTAATTCTGCTCTCATCATGTACCTTAATATACATGATCTTGGCGGGCAGACATAACCCAGCCCTTCCCCCTTTATTTACTCCCCTTTCCATTCTTGAGCTGTGGGAGAACTGATTCTAAGCGCTGACTGGGATGGCCAGCGATTTCTTGTCTCTAGGGATGACACAGTACGGTCGCTTCCCGGACAGCACAGTGGTCTCCTGGAATAAAGGTCACTCACACATCACAAGGTTCAAAATAAAGCTTTCAACAACAACAGCAACAACAGCCACAAAGCGGAACTTTTCTGGACGCCATCTCCTAAATCCCTTCACATAACTACCTTTGAGCAGTTGGGGGCTGTCATGCGCAGCTCAACGCCTAGAATCTCTAAGACGGAGCCTTACACTGGGCGTAGAAGGTGGCAAGGATTAAAGGGGCCATGCAGACAAAACGAAAGTTTCGTTCATTTTGAAGATTTCCTCGTTAGAATAACACCGACACCACGTTTAACGCAAACTTCACTCAAAGAAGCTATATAGTTAAGAAAAAAGAGGATGCTCATGCGACCCACTAGCTCAATTCCCGCAACAGAACCATGGCGTATTATGGGCAGCTGTGCGATTAGCAGAGGCTAGCAAAAGCAAAAGCAAGTTAGGCAGGGCTTATATGCTTACCGAACGAGGTACTTGGGCTTAAATTTCATGCATATTCTTTTGATAGCAGTAAGAATGGTGGGGTAAGCAATGAAACTCACGAACGAACACGTCAACACCGAGGAAATTAGTGCGGCACTTTGCCTGCTGACACTGCTTAACACAGCCGTCGGACGCTTTCGGCTAGTCTGATACAGCACTGGCCAACTGATATAAGCGGCACGGCGACTTACGTGACCATGTTTGTTTAGTCAAAGCTTATGTTTTAGGAAAGGATTGCTATCAGCCGAAATAAAAATACGAGAAGCAAAGTGCGAACACTAATACTGGTGATGATGTAGAAGAAGACGACGGTTTATTGGTCATGCCCTTTGCAACTGATTGGTCTTGTGAGCGCTCTGGCCTAATAACACCAAATAAAACAAAAGAAAAAAACAGTTAAAGACAAACACACTCAAGAAACTACCCTTCAGAGTGTTCACAGTTATCGGGGGCCGCAGTTGAACACTCACGCACGAGTGTCACACAGGAGGGTGCCACTGCACTCTACTCAAGCATTTGAGTGCACTGTAAGAATTACTCCTTGACGCGGTTGTGCACAACAGTCCATTAGACGCCACTTGGTCACCGAGACTCTCGATTTGCTGTCTGCGTGGTCGTCGCCGGCTTCTTCGCCATCTGGCTGGTGGGCGAACCCGCGCCAACCGGCAGGGTGGCGCCCTCTGAGGGGTGCGGCAGGAAGGTACGATAGTTCACCGTGGAGGCCACGGTGAACTACGATAGTTCACCGATCGCGGAGGCCACGAGTGCACTCCTAGGCTCCGCAAATTCGGCACAGCGCAGTTCGTGATGCAGGGACCGAGTCGTAACGCCGGCGATACATTGGCGGCCGTAGTACCACCATTCCCCCCACTTCCCCTGCCCGGAGCCTCAAACAGAAGTTTGCTTCCGATGCTATTGTCGTCTCGACACCGATCGCTGTCTTGTGTTACCGGTAGGTACTGAGCGCAGCCTTGCCCTCCATCCCCGCAAGCCAGACTGCCTCCTCTGCGTCTTGAACTCGGAAACGCACTTTCTTTGTGTGCGCTGCCGCTGTGCCCGCATCGCTGGCTGGCTGAAGATGTTGCATTTTGCCCTGATGCGATATACCCGCTGCACCGAGTTTGTGCGGAGACCGCTCGCTGGCCATTATTAGTTAACTGCCGCGGAAGCTTAACTTGCTGGAGGCCTCCCGGGTCTCAAAGCTGGACCACACAAGGTCCCCCTGTATGGCCTTGTTGGATACGGCGCCATCCCATCCTACTGCGGTGCGCCCGACCTCCCGCTGACGCCTTTCCACCCACTCGCGAGTTTCTGCTGACAGACAGACCACTGCATTGGCGCAGGTCAAGCCAGGGACGTCTACAAGTTTATACAGGACAGGTCCCGCACCATGGCATCCCGTTTGTAGCCCCACAGACAGCACCGCAGGAGGATGCACTGCACTTTGAATGCCGCATGTCGTACTTTGACCTCATGTATTTTGTACATGGGGCTGCAGCAGCAACGTAGAGGTAGAGCATCAGCCTCACGTGCAGGAGGACCGTGGTTCGAATCCCGGTTCCACACAATTCTCACGGTATAAAAAAGAAATCCGCGTGTTGATGCAATTGCAGAATGAGGCTTGGGGTGCGGCCTGATCCCGGCGGCCATTGCCGGTAAGGCACTCCCTCACCAGAGCAGGATTAGCTACTCTGATGTAGTAATGGCCACAACCTCCCATGAATACGCCATTAACCCTCGGCCCTCAACCTCCAGTGGCTGTGAAGTAACCGACCACGGCAGTGGGAAGACCTGTGACGCAGCAGAGGGGGCCAGAATCCCTAAATCCGGATAGGCCGCCATTGGAACGTGAACCTGGCAACGTTTAACACGAGAACTTCATCTAGCGAGGCGAGTCTAGAGGTGGTGTTAGAGGAATTACAGGGTATTAAAGGGGATGCAATAGGGCTTAGCGAGGTTAGGAGGACAGGTGAAGCCTTTACAGTTCTGAAAAATGGACACGTACTATGTTACCGTGGTCTAGTAAACGGAAGAGAACTAGGAGTGGGATTTCTAGTCAATAAAAGCATAGCTGGCAACATAGACGAATACTATCGCAATAACACAAGGGTAGCCGGTCTTGTAATTAGGCTTAATGAAAGCTACAAAATCAAGGTGGTACAGGGCTACGCGCCTACATCCAGCCACGACGACCAGCTAGTTGAACGCTTATGTGAGGATGTGGAATCGGCAATGGCTAAAGTAAAAACACAGTATACCGTAGTTATGGGAGACTTCAATGCTGAAGTATGCAAGAAGCAGGTAGGATACAAAGCAGTTGGGAACTATGGTTCGGGTTGTAGAAATAACAGAGGGGACTTATTAGTATAGTTCGCAGAACGAAATAACCTACGCATCATGAACACCTTCTCCTGCAAACGGGAGAGCCGGAAGTGGATGTGGAGGAGCCCGAATGGGAGCATAAAATAAATAGACTTCCTGAAATTCTAAAAAGGCTTCATACTATGCGATAACCTTGACTTCGTGCAGGATGTGGAAGTGCTCGGAAGGGTGAGGTGTAGTGACCACCGTATGGTAAGATCTCGAATTGGGCTAGATTTGAGGACGGACCGTAACAAGCTAGTACGAAAGAAGCCGATCAATGAGCTAACAGTAAGACGGAAAGTTGAAGAATTCAGGCTGACGCCGTAGAACCGATATTCAGCTCTCACCGAGGAAGCAGAGTTTACGACACAGGAAGCCAGCCACAGTATTACACGCATTATCACGGAGTGTGCAGTAGAAGTCGGGGGCACGATGGCTAGACAGGATACTGGGAAACTTCCCAGGAGATGGAAGATTTAATTAGGAAACGGCAATGCATGACAATATCCACCCCGGTATGACAGAATAGAACTAGCGGAGTTTTCGAAGTTAATCAATAGGCGTAAGACACCTGACATAGGGAAGTATAATGTGGAGAGAATTGACCATGCTGTAAAGAACGGAGGCGGCCTCAAAGCAGTAAAGAGGCGTCTAGGCATAGAGACTTCAGATGTTTGCACTTAAAGACAAGCAATATAGGGATAAAATAGTTATAGTAGCCGAGGAGTTCTATAGAGATCTGTACAGTAGCTGTGACATCAAGGATAATACCTTACGAGGAAGTAGTTCAGAGGAGATAGACGTCCCAGCAGTGAAGGCAGAAGACGTAAAAAAAGCTTTGAGAAATGCAAGGGGGCAAAGTACCTCGTGATGATCACATTACAGCAGACCTCTAGAAGGATGGCGTGCAAATTGTACTAGAAAAAGTGGCAAATCTGTATACGCAATGCCTAATGACCGCGAGTGTACCGCAACCTTGGAAGACTGCGAACATCATCCTAATCCATAAGAAAGGTGACATGAAGGACTTGAAAAATTACAGGCCGATCAGCTTAGTGTCAGTCGTCTACAAGGTACTTACCAAGATAATCGCTAACAGAACTTCTGCCACCTTATTTTTTGCTGAACCTAATCAACAAGCAGGGTTTCGTAAAGGGTATTTAACAATGGACCATATTTCCGCAAAAAATAAGGTGATAGAGAAATGCCTGGAGTGTACTCAGCCCCCATATATAGCCTTCATAGATTCTGAGAAAGCATTTGACTCGGTCGAAACCTCAGCAGTCATTCAGGCATTGCGGAATCCGGGTGTAGACGAACATTTCGTTAGAATACTAGAAGATATTTACAATGGGTCCACAGTGACCATCATCCTCCATAAGAAGAGCAGTAAATTCCTATAAGGAAGGGCGTCAGACAAGGAGACACAATCTGTCCAATGTTATTGACAGCATCTTTACAAGAGGTATTTAGAACATTAGATTGGGAAAAGGTGGGCGTAAGGGTTAATGGAGAATACCTCAGTAACCTCAGATTTGCTGATGACGTTGCCTTGATAAGTAACTAGGGAGAAGAATTGCAAAGCATGATTACCGCACTGGACAAGAACAGTAGAATCGTGGGCCTGAGAATTAATATGCAGAAAACTAAAGTAATGCTTAATAACCTCGGGAGAGCACAGCGGTTTGAGCGAGGTGGCGAGGCAGTGGAAGTGGTAAGCGAATATATCTACTCTTAGGCCAAGTTGTGGCCCCGGATCCCAACCATGAGGCAGAGGTAATTAGAAGGATAAGAATGGGTTGGAGTGCATAAGGCAGGCATTCTGAGATAATGAATGACAGACTTCCATTGTCCCTGAAGAAGAAAGTGCAGGACAGCTGTATTTTACCGATACTCACCTACGGGTCAGAAACTTAGAGGCTAACTAAAAAGGTTCAACCTAAAATGATGACGACTTAACGAGCAATGGAATGAAAGATGATAGGTGTAACATTAAGGGACAAGGAGAGAGCACAGTGGGTCAGGGAACAAGCGCGTGTTAAAGACATTAGTAGAAATTAAGAAGAGATGGGATTGGGCAGGGCATATAACGTGAAGACAAGATAAGCACAAGATAAGGGTAACAGGGTGGATCCCTAGAGAACGCAAGCGTGAAAGTTAGATGGGCAGATGAAATCAAGAAATTTGCAGGGATAGATTGGTCGCAGTCACCACAGGACCGGGATAATTGGCGATTCATGGAAGAGGCCTTTGCCCTGCAGTGTGAGTAGATAGGATGATGATGATGACGATTATGATGATAATGTTGTACATGCTGGTCTCAGTACACATCGTTAAGCCCAGATATTTATAGGACGCGGCGACAGTCAGGTGCTCACACAGCAATGCCAGGACCGGTTGTTACGTAATGTCTCCTGCTTGCTGGAGAACCATGGACTTTACTTGGTTGAACCGGAGGTCACGTTGCTGGAGCTTCACAGAGCAAATGTTCAGCGGTTTTCGCACATTCTGTTCGACCTCTTTTTTGAGGACAAGGTCATCAGCATGGCGACGCTCGGCAGGAGGCGGAAATCATCGATTCCGCTGGTGCTGTACCTGAGGCCGAAGCCCAGGTTTGCTTGGAGGAGGGATTTTTTCAGGCCGGACACATACAGCAGAAAGATCAGGGGAGACAGTGGGCATCCCTGTTGCAGGCCCATGTGGACCGTGAATCTCTTCGACTGCACATTGCCAAATACAGCCGTGACTGTATTACCCATATATAGCCTCACGGCTGTATTTGGAAATGTGCAGTCGGAGAGATTCACGGTCTACAAGGGCCTGCAATAAACGTTGAAAAAAATATAGCCTCCTTGTAGTAACCAGAAGGGATGGTGCCAATGCGAGTGTGCCAAGGCGACCCAACAGGGTGGCCTGTGGAATGTTGTCGTAAGCCTTTTTCACATCCAGAAAACATGAGATGAGTCTTCTTCCCTCTTTTCTGGCGTTGTCAAGGCAGCTCGTGAACACAAAGAGGTTATCCTCCGAATGACTTTCTGCACGAAATCCATTTGGTATTTCCGTCAGGCAACGTATTGTTTCTGCCCATCCACTGATCCACGCCTTCAACATTTGCACGAAGACTCGTTACACACGCTGGCGACCATTAGTGCCCGGTAGTCGAATATATGAGCTGCACTGCCGCCGTGCTTCAGTAAGGGCAAATTTTCCCACCACGCCACTCCTCTGGTATATCTCCGCCATTGACAATGTTGGTGAACAGCTTCGCTAGCACTTCTCTCAAACTTGGACCGAGCCACTTGAATAGGCGAGCAGGTATCCCATCCGGTACCGTGGCTGTTCACATGGCAATGGGCCCGTTGCACGCTTTATGATTGACAATGTTACTTCCCAGGACGTTTCTGATTGGTCATGAGACAACGTTGGGGGCGGTGTCTCGCTTGCCTGACTTCGAGTACGCAGTTAGGTGGCCCATACAAGCTTATCAAATAGTCGGTGGCGTGTCGTTGCGGGCCTGAGACAGGCTGTCCTGTGGTAGCGTCTACCAGTTCTGCTGGCCGTTGAGTTCACTGCCACTTGTCCAGTGAGCTCACATACCGACAGAATTTTTGGTCTGCCGACTTACGATCTGTCCGTAGGTCTTTCATTAGCGTGAGATTTCCATCAGCCAGCTTTGCCTGGACCCGTGCCTGCATTTGATATTTGCGTTGCAGGTATATGTCCCACGCCTTTGTCGCTGCCTCCCAGTCCTTGTGTCCCACCACCCTGCGGTGAACTCAGTTCGCAATGTGGCGCGCTTTCCACGCCTTGGCCACCTGCCCGTACCGCCATGGCTTCTTGTTGGCTCGCTCATAGCCTTTGCCCCTGATCATATGCTTGCGCATTACATGGCGCAAGGCTTCTATGTACTCAGCGTACGTGGCGGATTCTTTCCTCTATTCGTTTTCCTCAAACCCCTTGGTGACAGCCTCCATCTGCCGCGCCGGCAGGTATAAAACTTTTGTCTCTCGGAGCCTAGCCTTCTGACGTTGATTATGGTTGAAGTCCTGGAGCAGGTGATTATGGTCACTGCCTAGACTGAACTGGTCTTCCTCATGAATGTGAAGGCACTGTGTGAGGCTAAGTAGGGAGTATTCAAGACACGTTGCGCTGTTTTTGGTACACGATGTGGAGTGGCCGTTGCATCTCAGTTCGAAAGTAGCGATGCTGAGGTGAAGCTGTTCCGCCATCTGTACAAGAAAGAAGACTGCCGTTAGCGTCAGTGTAGCCGTCAAGTTCGGAGAGGTGACCATTGAAGTCACCTAGAATAATTGCTTCCCTGTCGCAAACAGGTGGATGTCTCTGCACACACATTCCACACGCTTATGGTTGTTGTTGGGACTGGCACCGCTGACAGGAAAGTACATCACGCGAAGCGCTGTAGTCATCCCCAAGAGATCCCCCAACATCCATTGGTGGTCGTGACAGCCGTCCTCGTGGCCCACCTGGTCCATGCACATTATTAGCCACTCCAGAAGCCGACGCCCCATCACTCTTTCAGCGGTAGTCTGTAAGCGGTATTGCAGCACCATCTGTGAAAGCTGGAAATAAAAAAGATAACCAAACGGCCGTCTGTGACATGGTAGCAGGCTTGGTCAGCATACTATCTTTATTTTGAAGGCCCAGCCCTGGATATGTCATTGCCGTCGTCACAAAATATGCGATTTATCGGGAGAATCAAAATTCTGGCTTGAAATGTATAATAAGTCATTGGTGAATAAAGCGTCGTTTTCTCCCGGGCAAGCGCTGAGAGCACTATTGAACACCAAATCTTTAGAATAAAACAAACTTGTATTTTGTCCTCATGGCTCTTTTAAGTTATATAGGTTGTTTCCGGCCCTCCTGTAATTTCTGTCTTCTGGAAAATAAAACTTTTTTACCACCACCCAGCGGTAATAATTGTGGCATATTGGTCAGCGGTTTTTGACACTAAAGCTAGTCAGGTCCGCCCAGTTGACTGTTCTATGTGTCCATTCCTTGTCATTCGCTTCGTTCAAGAATGACTGGAGGTAAGCTAAAGCCCGGGGAAGTAAAATTGAACTAGTGACGTTACCTTTTATCAAACAAGACAAATGATCACCCGCGACGAGTTTGTCTACAAAATAGAATAAATATCTACTTCCATGTCCTGTGCACTCGCAAAAAAGTCTTATCAGTTTTTAGTTGACTTCTAAATGAAACCAGAAAACACTTGCCTTGGTGATATTCAAAGTGCTGAGGGCGTCTTGCTGCTCAGTGTCATTAGATGCGTGCGCTCTTAGCATGCATAACACCAGAGAACACAGCATAAACACGCTCATTTTATACCAACAGTTTCAGCCCCAAATTTAAATGCAATTCAAGAACTCTGTTACTTTACAAATCAGGATCATTTATAAAGTGCCCCGAGAAAAAAAAAAACTTTCACTTCATTTCAGGACTATTGTCATGTAAAAGAGTTGAGAGACGTCAGCAGTTGCGACGAAGGTGTAATATGTTCTCTGATATGCGAAGAATATATAAAAGTATGAATGTAGTTGTACAAGCTAGCCTAGTAACCCAGCCACAGGGAGTCTGCATCTTCAGGACAATGTAAATAAATGTGGATGCATCATGTTCTTTAAGCCACAAGTTAAAAACTTTGACGCTTCAAATCCGAAGAACCGAGACTCAGACATTTTAAGCCTCGAATAATATTGTTACGTGGCAAAGACGCGTAAGGTGAAGCGATTTATAAGTCAGAATAAGCTGGGAAGCACTGGATTAGGCAGCAGCGTGAGTCCGGGGCTAAGCGTTGCCGTTCTCGTCGTCTTCTATCAGCGGCGCAGCGCCCACCGCATGTTTGGCGCGAACAGGGATTGCCCCGTCACATGATCCCCGGCGGAAGAGGCACCGTCTCGGTGCTGTCTAAGGAGAATCGGTCGGCGGGGGCTGATATGGCTTGAGGCGGGCGACATGGACAACACTGGTAGGCGGGACAGTAGAGGACGAGGCCCAAGTAGAGACGGTAGGAGCAACCTCGTACGTCACATCTGTGACGCGACGCAACACTTTGTATGGACCAGAATAGGGTTGGAGCACTTTTTCGGACAGGCCAACACGACGTGCAGGGGACCAGAGCAGGACGAGGGATCCCGGAGGAAAGTGGACCGCGCGGTGACGTTCGTCGTACCGTGGCTTTTGTGAGACTTGCGAAGCAAGAAGCTGGTCGCGAGCCAGTTGACGAGCTTGATGGGCGCGAGTGATAGCATCGAGAGCGTATTCAGAGGAGCAGGCAGGAAGGAGCGAGTCCAAAGGCAAAGCCGGTTCACGGCCAAACAGTAGATAAAATGGGGAGAAACCGGACGTGTCATGGCGGGTGCTGTTGTACGCGAAAGTTACGAATGGTAATGCAAGGTCCCAGTCTCGGTGGTCAAAAGACACGTACATAGACAGCTTGTCGGTCAGCGTCCGGTTCAAGCGTTCGGTGAGGCCATTAGTTTGCGGGTGATAGGCCGTGGCAAGCTTGTGTTTTGTCGAGCAAGAGCGGAGGATGTTGTCGATAACTTTGGACAGAAAGATTTTCCCGCGGTCAGGGAGCGCCGTGGTGCAGAAGGACGTCGTAGAGTAGAAAGTCAGCGACGTCAGTCGCGCAGCTTGTTTTAAGGGCGCGGGTGATGGCGTACCGCGTCGTGTAATCTGTCGCAACGGCGACCCACCGGTTTCCCGCTGACGACAGTGCGAAGGGACCAAGTAAATCGAGACCCACCCGGAAGAACGGCTCATGGGGAATGTCGATGGGTTGAAGTTCTCCAGAAGGAAGTGTGGAAGGCTTTTTCCGACGCTGGCAGCTGTCACACGAGGCAACGTAGCGGCGTACAGATCGGTAAAGGCCAGGCCAGAAGTACCTACGCCGCACTCGATCATAAGTTCTGGTTATTCCTAGGTGGCCTGCGGTGGGTATGTCGTGTAGCTGGTATAGGACGGTCGAACGCAGGTGGCTGGGCACAACGAGGGCACAAGGGCTGGGCACGAGAAACTGCACCTAGGATTGTTCCTGTTTTATAAACAAGCCTAGTATTGTTCATGTTTTATGTTAACAAGCTAGACCTTCGTTGCAGTGTTATCCCTAGAAGGTTTTTTCGGTGGCTAATGTCGTGTATTTTCATAGCAGGGAAGTTGGCTCAGCTATTTCTCCTTGGACACTGCGGTTCGCAGTGCTGCATGCAGTGCCGTATAATTGTATGACGCTGCAGTGCATTTTCCTGCAACGCAAGTTTATTTATGCACTTATTTATTAAAGCAAAGCTTTAGCGTCCCTGCAGGAAAGCCAACTTTCTCTAACAATTATGATGAACACATACAACAGGAACATTGTTAAGAATGCGTGTGCACATTGATTTTATTGGCCCGACAGCGAATTCTCATACTTTCGCACTTTTTAATGTTAAGTTTCACAAGTTCCCAGTACCGATCCTTGTTTCTCACCTGATTCAATGGGAGATAAAGCATAGTTACTATAGCAATAACAAATTCTGAGTGGTAAAAAGAAAGTGTTTAGTCTGTCTACAAATTGTTATAACAATGTTTTACTTGGATGAGCTTGAAAATTAATAAACAATGCCGGACACTGTCAAATCCTTAAGCGAAGTCATTGAATACAACGCCAGTCTCAATGCCAAAATAGACATTTACGAGCAACTCCTTAGTAAATGTTGAAAACTCTGTTTCACAAGAAAGCATTTTTCATAATCCGTTATGACAGTTTTCTAAACAGGAATTACACTCAAGAAATTCGAACAAACGGGAATATATTATGTGTTCTAACAATTTAGACGCTAGAAATGTCAATGAGATGGTGCGGTAATTGTCGGGCAATGAACACCACTAGATTTGTGAACAATAACCACCTCTCCTACCTTCAAATCGCTAGAGTGATGTAGGGGTTGAAAAAGAAATATTTGAAAACACAACAGATGACACATGCGTACATTTGAGAGAGAGAGAGAGAGAGAGAGAGAGAGAGAGAGAGAGAGAGAGAGAGAGAGAGAGAGAGAGAGAGAGAGAGAGAGAGAGAGAGAGAGAGAGAGAGAGAGAGAGAGAATAAATATTTTATTTGTCGAGCGGAGGCTGATGAATGGGCGTCGCCCCTTGCAAAGCATCCCCAGTCCGGGATGCCTTGACTTCGGCTGGCTGCCCTTGCTCGGGTCACCAGGCGGAGCTGGGTATCGGGGTCTGGGCTGGCCAGGGAAGCCCTCTACTGCTCGAAGGTGGGGTTGGAAATTGGGGGCAAGTACGGAGCGCGTTGGCACTCCAATAGTATATAATCGAGGGTGCCAGGCTGGGGACATGAGTAAATGGAGCTTTCAATAGCTGCCCGGTACCACACGAAGTACAACCGGTTATACCCAATTGCAACAGTACAAAAATAGGGCCAACCGGCAAAGAGAATTTTGTCCACACGAAGGTGGAGAGAAATTAACGGGAAAGACTATCTTGCGACCCACCGCCAGGGGGACGAGCCCGGGGGGACCCCTCCTGTCCCCCCTAGGAAAAAGCCTGATAGGGTGGGTTGCTGGGAACGGGAACTTGGACATCGGGATGGGTTATGGGAAAAAGGGTGGGAATGAGGGAAGCAATTTTGCTCCAATCCTTTTGTCTGACTCTCTTCCAAGACTGATTGCTCAGCGAGGGCATCAGACAGTGCCAATTGACAAATGTGCGGTCCCTGCCACGGGTTACCGCTCACCCATAGGGTCCGATAACTAGGCCCCAACTGTCGGAGACAGGAAGTACCCTATTTAGTGGCGACGGCCAGGTCCCCCCCCACCCCCAGCTTTGCGGCCGATGCGTACTAACGTCCTCGATCAACTGTCCCGCACAAGGTACTCATGAATCACCAGTGAAGCTTTCCACTATACACGGGTACTTGCAGCACCTGCTTTTCACGGTCTCCGGACACCGGAAGTTTGTATGCGAACGTGAACTGAAACCCATGTTGGCAAGCCAACACACGTTCGCAAGGGTCCCACTGAGTGAGAACAGAGGTTGTTGGGTGGGGAAGATGAGATGGAGGCGGGTGGTATGTGGGTATGTACTCGTTTGGAGCCGCCGCCAAGTTGTAGCTTCCTCTCTGGAGAGGCGCCAGTGTGGTGGTGGGAGGTGACGGCGAGTTTGCCAGTAATGAGCGCCACCGTGTAGCCACTCAGTGGGTGGGGTTGATTTTGAGGGGGTAAACATTGGCCACCGTCGGCAATGGCTCGGTGTATCAGATCGCGAGCTGCGGCGTGAGCCGCTTTATTTCCGGGGATGGCGGCGTGTCCAGGAACCCAGACGATGCGGATGTCAGGGATCGTTGAGAAGTTTTTGAGGATGTGAAGGGCTGATGATGAAATTCGGCCAATCTGGTAGTTTCGGCAGGCTGTCTGCGAATCGGTGAGGATGGTGACTCGGTCAGGGCGGGAAATGGCGGCCACGGCAATCACTGTTTCTTCAGCGAGATCGGTTGAGCTTGTGGTAGTAGTGGCGGCATTGACGCATTGACGTGGTCATTGACGTAGGGCGCTGGGATCTTTCCCGTATCGCGCAGTCAGGGTTCGAACACGGGCAGCCCTGCGGCCAAGGTGGTCGTTGGCGTGCATATTGCGAGGGATTGGGGCCACCCGGATTCCATCTCGCACGGCTAGAGGAATGCGTTGTTTTTGTTCCCTGGGGGGTATCGGACGGAGTCGTAATGCTGTGAGGACCTGTCGACCTGTGGAAGGCAATTGCAGGCGCTGTAACTGAGCTGAATGATGGGCTTCTTGCAGCTCTTCCCACGTATTGTGAACTCCCAAAGCGAGTAGTTTGTTGGTCGCAGTAGCAGTGGGGAGGCCAAGCGAAGTTTTGTACGCTTGGCGAATCATGGTGTTGAGCCGAGCCTTTTCTGTTGTCTTGAGAGTGAGGTACGGGGTTCCTTACGTAATGCGGCTAATAGCAAAGCTTGCAGTATTCTTAGCGTATCTTGCTCTTTAAGGCCTCGACGGCGGTGGGAGATGCGTTGTAGAAGGTGCATAAACTGTGACAGGGTTTTATGTAGTGGGGAAATGGTATGAAGTGCAGAGCCGTTATTGGGTATTGTGAGGCCCAACACTCGCAGGTGCGGGGGGGGGGGGGGGTGGTACTGCAATGGTGAGTTAAGGTTCAGGTCTACCTCGAGCAGATTTGTGAGACGGCCGAGAGTGGAGCGTCAGCAAAGCCGATTTTTCGGGTTCGCACTGCAGGCCCCTTGTCTGGAGGCAGTGAAGGGTAAAGGTAACCGCTTGCTGCAAGGCATCTTGCTGTGCTCCAGTGGAGCCAGGAGGCGTCCACACGGTAAGGTCGTCCGCGTATAACGCGTGTTTAATGTGGAAAATTGACTGCAATTGCGGTGGGAGGTCCTTCGTGACAATGTTAAATAACAGCGGCGAGATCACGGAGCCTTGCGGGGTACCTATCGCTTGAATCGTGAAAGTGGACGATCGAAGATACCCAAGAACAATTGTCACTGTACGGTCCGTTAAGAAGGCGCTGACGATTATACGTGCGCTCTCCACATCCGACATGTGCGAGTCCTACAAGTATTGCCGACTGTGAAACGTTGTCAAAAGCACCCTTGATGTCCAGGGTGAGTATACAACACTTGTGGGATGACGTGAGGCGATCAATAATGTCCGACTTAAGTTGGATTAGAATATTGACGCGAAATATGCATTGGGTTTGTTTATTCATGGTTTGGTTTTACTGCCCCGCTGCGCCCGGCTGTGTTATCTGTGTCCCAAGCGAAGCGCATGTTCCATTCTTTATTTTTATGCTTCACGGGTTATCTCATTCGGATAAGTAGAGCGTTTCGCCCTAACGTCGCCTGAAATAATCTTCTTTGATCTACAATGTTCTGCGGGGCGCTGCGAGCGGCCGAGGCGATCGGATGCGCATAGCATCGGCTCCCGGTCTAATGTCAAGTTTTGTGCAGAAATATTGATTTTGGGACCAAACAAAATGTCAAAGGTTGTTCGGCAAGTGTTTCGGCACCATTGGACACCAATTTGTGGAAGATCGGACCAGGATTTCGATTTCTACGGCTACTGTGAGTTCCGGCGACCACGCCTAGGCCTAGCGTAGGCCAACGGCTTCCCAGCCCCGGCCGCTCGCCCACCGAGCCAGATGGAGGCGGACATGGAAGCGGAAAACAACACAGAGGCGCTACAACCCGGATTTAACAACACGACAGGAAAATCGTGTGTGTTTGTGCATGGTGAAGACTTGGTGCCCGACTACACGGCGGGATGGGTCCTGCCGGGCGGCAAGCGGAGCAAGAACAACGGCAAGAACAACGACAGCGGTGAGTCTACCTCTACGGCGAGATAATCCAAACTTCGTGACAGGGAGAATTTCACCAGACGATTAGCAAGGGAGGCTACGAAGGCGGCACGCATGCCGTCCGTAATGCCGCGAGACGACATCAAGATAATCATAAGACCGAGAGGAGGTTTGAACATTGCTAGGACCGAAGCCCCTATGCTAATGTCCGCCATTCTGACAGTGACCGGAATTCGAAAAGAAAAAGCCATGGAGGATATGGTCTGCCCCAACCCCGTGCAGAAGATCATAGTGGTGAGCACGCCGGACGAACACAGAGCGAGTCTATACGCAAGACTAAGAAGCCTACCGATCGGGAACAACAAGTACGAAGTGTGGGCCTGCCAAGCCGCCATGGAAGGCACTGTAAAAGGCGTCATCAAAGGGGTATCCATCACGGACGCCGAGGAAGAAATCAGGGATAACGTGGTGAACGCATACAACCCCAAGGCTCAGCAAACACACAGGATGGGTACGTCAACAGCCGTGATTGTGCTGTTTGAAGGCACGAAAGTGCCGAACTTTGTTAAATACGGCCCTATTCTCGTGCACTGCGGACTCTACAAAACGCATTTTGAGGTTTGAACATCAAGTGACCTGCAAGCCAAGATGCAAGCTGTGTAGCGGCAAACACGTCACCGGGGAGAAAGACTGCAAAAACAAGTTCAAAACACCCTACGTCGTCAGACAGCGACAATGGGAGAGCAAGCAACGGCAAGAGCAGCACAGCACAAAGGACGAAGATTTCCCACCAATCCGCAGGGAAAGGAGCGCCAGCCGAAGCCTACTCGGCAGGGGAAAGAGCAACACGCGTCAAGGACGTTCCCGCTCGAAACAACCGGCCCCGGGTAACCGACGCTGAGAGACGACCGGAAGAGCGGCATCGTCAGCGCGGAGCAGATCGAAGCACCGGGACGACGCGGGGCCGACTGCGGAGCGGGGACGCGCAAGATCCCCGAGCAGACCTGGCCATCACGGAGTCGCCGATAAAAAGGTGGGTCGGGCCGTGGGAACTCCCATCGCTCAAACTCCTCTCTCCCTTTCCCAAAACGCCACTAATACCACATCGCAAAAAGAGGGTGCGCTAGTTACAGAATTGAAGAAAGTGGTAGAAAAACAGGGCGAACAGGTTAGAGAACTAATGAAGAAATTAAAACAAGCTCTGAGCAACGGCAGCAAGGTTAGGCCAAACAGTAATGAACTTAAAGAAAGAGAAAACACGACAATTGAAAACCCACGTAAGCTGCCAAGGAGAAGGTCGCCGTCTGTGGAGCCCGCGATGGCGATGCTAACCTCGGAGGCACAAGCAATGGAGGCAGATGAACCACCGCAGCATCAAAGCAACAAAGCTGAGAAGCAAGAACAACAGCTAACACCGCGAGAATCGGCCATTCTGGCGGCCCTGGGCAGATTGGAAGGAAGAATGACCACGCTAGAGGAAAAAATGACTGCAATGGAAGTCAAGCATGACTGCCTCGCGACCAGGATCAATGCCCTCGAGGCCAAGCAGAAGTATGGTACGCTCAAGAGGGAACGCGCAGAAAGGATGAAAGGTGCGATTGCCAAGAGAAGGGGACGTCTAGTTACCAACCAAAACGATGAAGCTGAAACAACACAGTAACGCCTCACGGAAAATAAAAAGTAAAATGACCACGATATATCAATGGAATTGCCGTAGTATAAGAGAGAAAGAAATAGAACTAATTCTACACATTAAAGCCCAAGATAGCAACCAACAACCGCTGGTAATAGCCTTGCAGGAAACTAGAATCAAGCCACGCATGCCCGGTTACATCTCCTATACCGACCCCACCGAGAAAAGCACCGCCATCCTCGTGCGTAACACGGTGGCTGCGACACAGCACGTCACCGCGCAGCACGGGTGCGATCACACGGTGGTGGAATTACATGCCAGGGACATCGGCCACTCGAAGAACATCTTCATTATAAACATTTACTGCAGACCGGGAGCGAGGCACCACTACGACTTCGATGCCGTAATCAAGGATGCGATGAGACTAGCCAATGGCCGCACGCTCCTGGTTATAGGCAACTTTAATGCACCTCACCCCACATGGGGCTACAAGATCGCCTCCCAAAGAGGAAAAGCATTGGTCCAAGTCATGGGGAAATATGAATTGAATCTCATCAAAGAAACCGGAGTCCCCACGAGGACAGGCAACAGCGTAACGAGCGACACCATCCCGGACCTCACCTGGTCCTCCGGGCCCGTTGAAACAGATTGGAAATGCGAAGACGCGGATCTCGGGTCTGACCATAAGATAATCCGGATCAGCGTCCTCGGACCCCAGTACTGGACAGTTCTCGGCAAAGCCAGAATAACGGACTGGGACAAGAAGGAAATACACACGGGAAAGGATCGAAGAGGAAGCGAACGAGGCCAGCGAAACACCGAAAGAATCCTACGAGGAGTGGGCCAAGCGACAACAGAAGACGCTTAAGAAGTACACCCAGGAAATCAACACCACAGTTGACACACCATTCGTCGACGCAAGGCTCTCCAACCTGTGGGCGCTCCGGCACTCCCTTACCCGCAGGTGGAAAAGACAACGGAGAAACAGAAAGCTGGCGCGCAGGATTGCCGTACTAAACAAAGAAATTGCAGAGTACGCAGCCAAATTGTGTCGAGAAAATTGGAACAAAGTGTGAGAAAGCATACAGGGACAACTATCTGCAGGCGAAACATGGAAATTAAGCTGCAGAAGGCTCTTTCAAGAATAGCGGCATACCTATCGCCGAGAGGACTCCATCTTTCCTCCGAAAAAAGTGTCGCAATGGCGTTCACCCGCAAGAGAATGGACCGATACCCTCTAATCCTCAGTGGCCGGCCTCTACATTACGTACGCACCCAAAGATACCTTGGCATTGTCATAGACAGAAACCTCTCCTAGTCCCCAGAAGTAAAAAGATTACGCATGCGAATTTTAGCAGCATCCCAAATTACTGGATATCTTTGTGGAACTCGCTGGGGCAGTGATTGTCGCTCTGCGGTGCTCCTCTTCAAGGCATATGTTGATGGTATCTTGCGCTATAGCCTTCCCGTCCTGCAGACACTGTCCCCGACAAGCAGAAAACAGCTGGAATCGGCAAGGAACAACTGTCTGAGGAAGTGCCTTGGCCTCCCTGCAGGCTCGTCATGTTGTGGCACCCTTGCAGAAGCTGGCTGCCTGCCCATGGATGTGTTACGGCTTCAAGAGACGCTACGAAATTACTTGAGGTACAGACTACATGCCACAACCCATTTCCTGGCTCGCAGTGCGGATCAAGACGCTTCCAGCTTTGGACGAACAATAAGGGCAATTGATGCTTCCGTGCCAAATCAAGCACCGCAGACCATGCCACTGGGTTTTCCGCCATGGACTTTGTCACCTGCTACCATAAAACATTCTATACCTAGAATTGATTAAAAAAAGCGCATTTCCCAAACTGTCCTACTTCAGGTTACACTTGCCCATATTCAAAAATTTTACTCCTTAACGACCCATATTTTTACAGATGAATCGGCAACATCTGAGCGCAGTTCTTCAGGAGTTTTTATTCCGTCAGCTAACAAATCACTGTCATGCCGGCTTCAGCGAGCGACTTCGTCCACGCTAGCTGAACTTTATGGAATTAAAGAAGCCATCCGGTGCATACTTCCTCAGCCACCGACACACTGGACCATATTCACAGACTCGAAAGCCGCCCTACAAAGCCTCCGACGTGCCAGCTGCTTCAGCATCCACGACCACATCCAGCGCGAAGTAAAATACCTGCACCATCTCGCTTACGCTCCTGGCCATCGCGT
Organism: Haemaphysalis longicornis; assembly: GCF_048455015.1. Taxonomy (NCBI): domain Eukaryota; kingdom Metazoa; phylum Arthropoda; class Arachnida; order Ixodida; family Ixodidae; genus Haemaphysalis; species Haemaphysalis longicornis. The sequence goes on along the minus strand of NW_027526295.1, from coordinate 159,864,509 downwards.
AAGCTTTCAGTAGCTCCCTGGACACTGTGGTGTCATAGGAAATCAGAGAGCAGATGAGGCTGCACGCAGGGGCCTAGAAATGAAAAACAAAAGAAAGATTTTCTTTACAAAAAATGATGCCTCAACTATGACCAAGGCCATAGCTCTAGCAGAAAGAAACCGCTTATGGACCCTTCCGGAACATCATCATGATTTTCTGTACTCAATTGACCCACAGATAAGACTGAGGCTGCAAGAACGACTACCTCGCTGGCGGGAAACACTGTTTCATAGACTGCGACTTAATGTGGCGTTCACTAATGCCTACTTACATCGCATAGGCCAAAGTACAAGCCCACATTGCGACAACTGTGGCGCCCCCGAAACCGTCGAGCATGCCCTGCTAGAGTGATCCGCCTACATTGACGCAAGGAGTCGGTTAGAGCAAAGGATCACATGCCTTCACCCTGGACCAATTACTCTGAGCCTGCTACTTGGACCATGGCATTCTCCGTCATCTCAACGGAAAGTCCTAGATGCGTTATTTGGTTATCTTGAAGATATTGGCGTCACCGAGACTTTATAGCCCCCTTGCGCGGTCAGTCTTGCTACGCCGCATGTCCCTTTATATGACCCTCTCTTTTTTTTTCCCTCTTTCACCTACTACTCTTCTTTTTACTACTCATCTGTCTTTTCCCCGTTCCCCTTCCTGCAGAGTAGCATGTCGACGTACGCATGTTGGCAAACCTCTCTGCCTTTCCTCCTTTAATAAAGATCTTCTCTCTCTCTCTCTCTCTCTCACACACACTAAGGCATCTAATTGACCCCATGCAAAGCAAATCAACCACCAACCGCAACCTGACCAAAGTCCTAAATAACTACAAGGGGAGTAGCAATGAACTACTCAGAGATCTCCAAGGCCGATACCTACAGACTGAAATAGGCCAGCACCCACCACCGCAAGAGTACGAGGGGCCCCAAACAAAGAATTGGTAGACCCTTCACCACCTCGGAGTTATGGGCCGCCATTGACGAAAGTAATAGGAAAAGTGCTCCTGGAGAAGGCAACATTACCTACAAGTTCCTCTATAACATGTGCGTCAGAACGGCCAACGAGCTCCTATGCTACATCAATGAAGCCTGGGAAACATCGCGCATACCGAAGGAATGGAAAGCGGCCAAGGTCCGCTTCATCGCGAAGCCAGGCAAGCCCCCGTCCATCGAGAACCTTCGGCCCATTTCGCTCACGTCATGCGTGGGCAAAGTTATGGAAAGAATGGTCGTGCACAGGCTACAACGCTACCTCGAAGAGACAGACCAAATGCTGGCAACCATGTTCGGCTTCCGCAAACACCTCGGAACACAAGACGTCATGGTACAACGACATGAACTTGTCATCAAGCAGGCCACCAGAGCGAGCCCGAGAGCCATCCTCGCCCTCGACCTTAAGGGGGCGTTTGATAACGTCACCCACGCCATCGTCCCGGGGAGTTTGACCGGAACCGGATGTGGAGCCAGGGCCTTCCTTTACGTCCGCAATTTCCTAGAGGACAGGGCTGCAATACTCACCATCGGTGACTCCGAGACTCTGCGTAGTTTCCTGGATAGCCGTGTTGTACGCAAAGGTGACATACGGGAGCACTTCGTCCCAAGTCTTATGTTCAACGTCGACGTACATTGACAGCATATCCGCGATTGTCTTGTTCATGCGTTCCGTTAGTCCGTTAGTCTGGGGGTGGTACGCCGTCGTTCTTCGGTGATCCGTGTTGCTATAGCGTAATACCCCTTGCATCAGCTCCGCAGTAAAGGCCGTTCCGCGGTCCGTGATTAGGACTTCCGAGGCTCCATGTCGCAGCACAACTTGGCTTATGAAGAACTTTGCGACTTCTTGTGCAGTCCCCCTCGGAAGAGCGGCGGTATTGGCGTAGCGCGTCATGTAGTCTGTGGCTACAAAAATCCACTTGTTCTCGGATCGGGATGTAGGAAACGGGCCCAGAAGGTCCATTCCAATCTGTTGGAAGGGCCTAGATGGGACGCCGATCGGCTGCAGAAGTCCGGCGCGTCTCGTCGGAGGCGTTTTTCGTCGCTGGCAGTCACGGCAACTTCGGACGTAGTGCGTGACGTGGAATGCAAGTCGGGGCCAGTAGTAATTCATCTTGATTTTCCCAATTGTGCGAGCTGTGCCGAGACGTCCGGAAGACGGGTCGTCGTGGCACATTTCCAAATTTCGTCACGAAGATCTGCCGGGATGACAAGAAGATAATTCGCTCTCGTTCCGGGGCTATAATTCTTCACGAGGACGGAGTTTGTCAGGCTGAATGCAGGTAAGTTGCGTTTGAAGGCCCTGGGCACGGCGACGTTGCATCCTCGGAGGTAATCGATCATGACGCGTAGATCGGGGTGGGCACGCTGCTGGGCGGCCCGGTCGCTCTCAGTCACGACTACGAAGAACGCGCTGTCTTCATCGGAGTCTTGTGGTGGTGGGTCGACGGGGGCACGGGACAGGCAGTCGGCGTCGGAGTGTTTCCTTCCGGATTTATAGACTACTGTAACGTCGAATTCTTGCAGGCGCAAGCTCCACCTACCAAGACGGCCAGAGTGGTCCTTCAAATTGGCGAGCCAACACAGCGCATGCATGGTGGTCTGTCACAACCTTGAATGGTCTTCCATACACGTATGGGCGAAATTTTGAAATGGCCCATATAATAGCGAGGCACTCTTTCTCAGAGGCTGAGTAGTTTCTTTCTTCCTTGGACAGACCACGGCTGGCATAGGCGATTACTTTCTCGCACCCGCTTTGCTTTTGAACGAGGACGGCACCCAAGCCTATATCACTGGCGTCCGCGTGCATTTCCGTTTCGGCGTTTTCGTCGAAATGCGCGAGCACAGGCGGGCTTTGCAGGCATTGTTGCAGCTCGCAGAAGGCTGTTTCTTGGGCATTTTCCCAGCTGAAAGGGCTGATATCTTTCGTTAAGCGGGTGAGTGGCTCTGCAATGCGGGCGAAGTTTGCGACGAAGCGCCTGTAGTATGCGCATAGTCCGAGAAATCTCCGCACGCCCTTCTTATCTTTCGGTCTTGGGAAGTTCGCTATGGCGGAAGTTTTCGCCGGATCAAGCCGGACTCCCGCGCCGTTGACGACATGGCCCAAAAACTTGAGTTACTCGTACGCGAAACGGCACTTTTCAGGCTTCAGCGTTAGCTCCGACGTACGGATGGCCTCGAGTACAGACTGCAACCTTGCAAGCTGTTCGTCGATAGTCCGGGAGAATACCACAACATCATCGAGGTATACTATACGAGGCAGGTGTGCCACTTTAGGCCAGCTAGCACCGTGTCCATGTCTCGTTGAAACGTTGCTGGCGCCGTGCACAACCCGAACGGCATCACCTTGAACTCGTATAGGCTGGGGGAGGTGGGCGCGCGCATCCAGGCACCCTAGTATAGACCGTCCGGGGTTGTAAATGCAGTCTTCTCTCGGTCTCTCTCGTCTACTTAAATTAGCCAATAGCCGGTCTTCAGATCCATCGATGAAAAGTACTTCGCGTGGCAGAGGTGGTCGAGGGCGTCGTCGATTCGGGGGAGGGGGTACGCGTCCTTTTTGGTGATTTTGTTCAGTCGCCGGTAGTCAACGCAAAACCTTAATGTGCCATCTTTTTTTCTTCACGAGTACGACCGGCGCAGCCCAGGGGCTTTTCGATGGCTGTATAATGTCGTCGCTGAGCATGTCGTCGACCTGAGTCCGGATGGCTTCCCGCTCGTGTGAAGAGACGCGGTACGGTGACTGTCGGGTAGGTCGGGCTCCATCTTCGGTTATTATTCGGTGCTTCGCTAGAAGTGTCTGACGTAGTTCTCCGTTCGACGAAAAAAACTCCCACCTCCCCTGGCGGGAACCCCTGTGTAGATGCGACGCATAGGGGGGTTCCGTTGTTGTTTCCGTTAGATTGATTCTCCCATCGCGTGAAACGTGCCGCGAACCCCCTGCCGCGGCTATGACGCAACACAATCCAACACAATCCACTTTAATCCAATCCAATCCAAATCCAAGCCAAGCCAAGCCAATCCAATCGAATCCAATCCAATGCCCCTCGCGAGAGAGTGTTCGCTATCGGAGAGGAGAGGGGGTGAGCGGCGGAGAGCGCAGCTGGTGCGGCGAGGAGAATGGGGGAGGGGCGGACAACGCCGCCGCCGACGACGACGACGCCGGAGGGACAAGGCGAGTGAATCAGATGCTCTGCATCCAAAAACACTGTCTGTAGCGATGCAGCAAATCCAATAATTTCTTCCGTTCTTCTTGCGGTAACGCCGGATTCACGCCGAAGGGATTCGGAAGCTTGAAGGTATCTTCGGGTGCGCGTTCAAAGTCGGCAACCGCGATCACGTCACTTGCTTCTTGCGTTTCTTCGAGAAACGCAATTGCAGCGCCCCTGTTTAAATGCTGGTATTCCTCGCTGAAATTAGTGACCAAAACTTGGGATTGGTGTTGCCTAAAGAGCGCAATGCCTCTTGCAACGGAGACACCGCGGTCGAGGAGCAACCTTTGGTCACTCTCTATGATAGCGTCGACGTCAGGAACAGCATCTTCACAGTAGACGGTGATCATCAAGCTTGCGCGGGGTGGCAGGGTGACATGATCATCGGTGATCTTTACAGCTGCACGGTGTTCGGGGTTCGGTTCCGGCGTCATGGAGTGATCGGAGGAAAAAGTTAAGGACTTGGTGTGTAGATCAATTATTGCGCCGTTGTCCGTCAAAAAGTCTATTCCAAGAATTATGTCGCGGGAGCAATTAGACAAAATGACGAACGCAGCAGGGTACGTTGCGCCGTCTATGGTGACGCGCGATGTGCACGTTCCACTTGGCGTCACGAGGTGGCCTCCTGCTGTGCGAATGTGCGGACCGTCTCATCTGGTCATAACTTTCTTCAGCATAGACGCAAAAGGTCCGCTCATGACTGAGTAGTCGGCTACCGTGCTATGAGGGCGACTACTTCAAAGCCGTCGATGGACAGCTGAACGTCGGACGCTGCCTTCTTCGAGTTCTGGGTGCGTCGTGGCGTCGTATCTCGGCTTCTGCGTGTTGACGGTCGGGCACTGTGCGTCGTGGTCTTCGTTGTATTCTCATCGGCAGGTTCGGTCATGTCGGGTACGCGTCGCGCCGTTTTGCTGTCGTCGTGGTCGGGAGTCACGTCAGGGTTAGATTGGGTCGTCGGAGTCGGGGCATGTCGTGAATCAGGGTCTTCAGCGAGTCGCTGCGTCGTTGGAGGATTTTCATTTCTTCGCCGTTGTGCAACTTTACATACCGAAGTTGCTGCTTTTAGTTTCCCCCGCGTGGGCTGGGGGACCTTCCACGTGCAAAATCAGCGTTGCTACTGCGGTTGGGCGACTGGTATGGGTAGGGCGACGGCGATCGGTTGAAGCGGGCTGGTCCTCGGTTGGTGTTGGACAGGTATTCGTCGATCTCAGTAGGGCGCTGGCGGGGTCGGGGGCGTGGGGCGTCGACGGAGAAACCACGCAGTCCGAGTCTCCTGTACGGGCAGCGACGATAGATGTGATCGGCCTCTCCGCAGTGGTAGCACAGCGGATGATTATCGGCGGTTCGCCATACGTCCGTCTTTCTCGGCGCCTGGTTTTGGCCTGCAGGGGATCGGGCGGGCGACAGTGGACGGCGGTACGGCGGGACTTCTTGATGATGGGTTGGAGCAGGGCGGGGCCGTCGAACAGCCGCGGAGTAAGTCATAGCTTGAGGCTCATGTGGTACTTCGGAAGGCGTAGAAGTCCCCAAAGCGAGTTGAATTTCTTCCCGGATCACGTCGCTCATAGAGGTGACTTGGGGTTGCGGCGTTGTTGGGAAGAGTTTCCGCAGTTCTTCCCTGACGACAGCGCGGATTGCCTCACGTAGTGTGTCAGAGCTAAGGGCCCCGGCATCGGTCGTGTCCGCAACTAGCGCATTGATGGGACGGTCGTACTGCCTCGTGCGAATTTCCAACGTCTTCTCCATGGCGGCCGCCTCGGACGTGAATTCGGCTACCGATTTGGGGGGGTTGCGGACAAGGCAAGCAAAAAGTTCTTGCTTTACTCCTCGCATCAGAAACCTCAGTTTCGTTCCTTCCGTCATATCCGGGTCCGCGCGACGAAATAGTCGCTTCATTTCCTCAACGAAGATTACGACTCCTTCGTTCGGGTGTTGCGTTCGAGTTTCCAGTAAAAGCGCAGCTGGTTCTTTTCTCACCACGGTCGTGAAGGTCTTAAGGAACTCGCTTTTGAATTGCGTCCAGTCGGTCAAGGTGCTCTCGTGGTTCTCGAACCAAGTTCGAGCTGCACCCTCCAAGTGAAAGAAAACATGCCGGAAGGTTTCTTCATCGTCCCACCTGTTGAAGATCCGCACGCGCTCCAGCTTCTCCAACCATTTCTCCGGGTCTTCAGCGGGGGCTCCTCGGAATGTTGGCGGTTGCCGGGGCTGCTGCAGCAGGATTGGCGATGTTGGTTCTTGCACCATGGTGGTGGTTGCAGCAGTCGTTGTCTTGGGTCTTTCTGGCAGGAGGACGAACTCGGGCGGCAATCCTTGCAGTAGGAGGCTGGCTCTAGTTGGACTGGGCTGGCGGCTTGCAGAGGTAGTCATAAAGGGTGCGTACCCCGCACCTCCACCAGATGTCACGAAGCCAGAAACGACGCAGTTGTCTTGAAGGAAAACACGTTTATTGGAGCGAACTTGTGCTACCCTAACAACTCAAATATTACACGGGCGGCGAAGCAGCAGTCAGCAAAGTGACGTACTCAAGCGATCGTCGGAGATCGAATGCCGCGGCGTCTGCTCTGCAGGCTTTTCTCTATCGGCGCAAGTGTTTCTGGAACCGTCGATTCACATCCAGAACATTGTAGATTACAGAAGATTATTCTGGGCTAGGGACGTTAGGGCGAAACAGTCTGCTTATCTGAATGTGATAGCCCGTGCGGCATAAAAGTAAAGAATGGAAGACGCGCTTCGTTTGGAGCGCAGATAACACAGCCGGGCGTGGCCCGGCAATAAAAACAAACAATAAATAAACAAAACAATTACACGGTTTGCGGCAATATATGTTTTTGTATTGTTCCGAATAAATCAGTTGTTCCGAATAAATCAGAATCCCCGATGGTGATTGCGCAACATCACGACGACGCACGCGGCCCGAAGTCGTCCACGTGCTTCGCTTGAAACCTTACTATGAAGCGCGTCTTCCATTCTTTACTTTTATGCCGCACGGGCTATCACATTCAGATAAGTAGACTGTTTCGCCCTAACGTCACTATCCCAGAATAATCTTCTGTGATCTAGAATGTTTTGGATGTGAATCGACGGTTCCAGAAACACTTGCGCCGAAAGATAAAAGCCTGCAGACCAGACGCCGCGGCATTCGATCTCTGACGCTCGCTTGAGTACGTCACTTTGCTGACTGCTGCTTCTCCGCCCGTGTAATATTTGAGTTGTTAGGGGAGCACAAGTTCGCTCCAATAAACGTGTTTTCCTTCAAGACAACTGCGTCGTCTCTGGCTTCGTGACAATATATACAACAACACAGAATGCAACAACAAATTCCAGATAGATGGGGAATGGAAGTCAAACGGGTGAAATATACAGATAAAGAGATAGCGGTGGTCGAAGCCGGTCCCCGTGCAGTCGTTAAAAGATGATTCTAAAAACTAAATCTCACGTTGGGTGAGCGCAATCGAAAAGGTGCTCACGCATTCACCCTCACGTCCTGATATCATTGAAAACGATATCATTGGTATAGCTCATGGGACATTTTGTCTTTAGCGCGGAACAAAATGGTGGTTTTGTCAAACGCGACCTCACACTTGCACCTCGCACGGAGTGTGAGGTCGCGTTTGACAAAACCACCATTTTGTTCCGCGCTAAAGACCTTATAGCGCTCACCCAGGTGAGATTAAGTTTTTAGAATCATCTTTTTAACGACTGCACGCGGACCGGCTTCGACCACCGCTTTCTTTTTATCTGTATATTTCACCCGTCTGACTTCCCTTCCCCATCTATCTTGAATTTGGTGTTGCATTCTGTGTTGTTCTATATATATGTTTTTGTATTGTTCCGAATAAATCAGTTGTTGGTGCGCCGTCTTATCGTGAAAGTCTACGTTTTCTTCCTGTGCCGGTCTCTGTGTTCACAGCAAGCGCAACTTACCTTCAAAAGCATGTTACACCAGCTAGCCCGACATCAAGCTTTACTGAATAAATTGGTCGAGCACGGCTAATGATGGAGGCTGCGTTAAAATTAACACAGTGCATGGCAGGTTTCATGAAAATAGCTACGGTGCCGACTGCATTTTCGTGTGGCCTTTCTGTCCCCATGACAAAATTACGGTAAAGAACATTTGGCTGGCACTCTTGCGGGAAGTGTTTGTCACTGAGCTGTGAGTAAGGTTACAATGAATTTTACGTTTTATTCCGTAACACGCATTCTGTATTATGATGTAATTGTTGCAGTGGCCAAGACACGTGAGTAAAAATGGTTTATGTTTTATTGAAGCCGTCATCTTCGTTGTAATATTCCATAAAGTCGGGAGACTCTGTCTGAGCTGGTTCGTCTTCGCACTGTTTGTAGTAAAGGGTACGACTTTTCCCTTTGCACTTAGTTGTGTAAGCTAATTCACAGCTTGGATAATGCGGATGTCTTTGGTGCGGATTTCTTATATACATTTCACAGTAAGGTGCATCTGGAAGCGTACAAAATGAGAACAGTGCACAAATAGAATAATGGCCGGTAACTGGTAGTTCAATTCAAATAATTGGGGATGTATATTTTAAAATAAACAATGTGCAATGTTAACGACACCAGGAGGTCCCAAAGGTGGAGACTTCTGGGGTACATCGTTAAGTGCTACCATTAAGAAATACATGTCGTAACAAGCAGTGATTACACCACATTAAAGCTAGTTACAGACAAATGGAATTATTACAGAGCATAGCTTGCACTGTTACACAAGAGAAAGCAAAGAAAAAAGAGCTAATCAAAGGAAAAGGAGAAAATGAACTCATGATTTGCAGGTAAGCTATTCTTTGAGGAATAAACTTTTGGCAGACTTTGTTAAACAAAAGGTACCGTTATACTCGTAAGTAACAGAAATATAGTTTATGCCCTCAGGGTCTTTGGAAGTGTTGTTAAAATAAGGGGGGTCTATAAGCAATCTTGATGATGATGATGATTTTGCTATTCTGGAAACAAGAGGGCGCTTTCCTTTGGCCTTTAAAAGAGTTATATTGTTACAGAGCTTCGCCGTGGCTTTTCCGGCTGATTTTTTAAACAAACACCATTTATTATGAGTCACAGCCTTTTATACACTTCAAAAATTCTATAATTAGGGCTGTTATTTGTTTGGTGGGTAAAGAGCAATCGTATCCATTTCCTGGCACTTAAAATTCACTTGCAAGTAAGTTCACACGTGATACAACTGGCAACGATATTAAAATTATGAGAAGGAAATTATTAAAGCGAAGCGTCCAGCCTCTCACTGACGTCGTCTGTAGTCCACCCCCAGGGCAGCCAACTTTCTCTGACGGTGATGATCGTGGGTGCAACGAATGAAAATTAAAATGCTTCCCGTGGTCGGAACTCGAAGGGTAATCACCGTTCTGCTCGACTCCTCTTTATCAGCACTACGCATCCAGCTGTGTGTGTGTGTGTGTGTGTGTGTGTGTGTGTGTGTGTGTGTGTGTGTGTGTGTGTGTGTGTGTGTGTGTGTGTGTGTGTGTGTGTGTGTGTGTGTGTGTGTGTGTGTGTGTGTGTGTGTGTGTGTGTGTGTGTGTGTGTGTGTGTGTGTGTGTGTGTGTGTGTGTGTGTGTGTGTGCGGGGAAGGGGGGCGCTGTGGTCGCCGTCGTGTTCGAACGTGCCTTGCTTGAGCAGTGTGTTTGTTTCTCCTCGGGAGGCGAAATTCCCCGCCCGGGCCCTAAAATTTGTTATTCACTGGCGTCGGAACCTTGGAGGACTCACCTGGGCAAGTTTGTTCGGAGATTCCTCGTACTTCCTTGGCGAAACTCCGTAATTTTCGACCACGCCAGAGCTAGGCTTAATGAATAGGCCTAGCTCCCAGTGGCCATCATGGTAGTCGTAGTTGAGGGCGAAGAGATTGAACCTAGCGAATTCAACGGTGCAAACTGCGCGCAAATCCGCAGGTGGCTACGCGCATTCATCGAAGCGAAAACCGTTGGGCAGAACCCACCCACACTGAACAAACCGAAAGTTCAGCAGCCCTGCAAGAACCGCCCTGCCCGTCAAAGCCCACTAATGACGCAACTGTCGGAGGCGAATATCAATGGGGTTCTCCGACCTAGGGGGGGACTAAACCTTTGGCTAGCGGGCAAAGTTTCTCTTGCGGGGGCTATGATTCAAGCATCCATTTCTCTCACAAAACACAACTCACCATATTTAGATCCACCAGATTTCTAGTTATCTCCTAATCAGCACCACGTCAGAAGAACAAGCTAAGAAATACGAGCTACTATCCCGTCGCTCAGTATGAAGAATAAATCGTACGGATGAAGGAACAGTACAGGAAAGGCAGGGAGGTTAACCAGGAACTGTCCTGTTGGCTACCCTGCACATGACCCCGATGGGGATACCGGAAGTGAAAAGGAAAGAACGAACCCCAATATATATATTAAGAGAGGGAGAATGACGAAGGAAATCAGAAAAAAAAACACAAGCCGTGGAAATGGTAAGTACAAGGAGAGCACCAAGCACGTACGAAAAAAAAAAAAAGAGATACAGTGCGACACGTTTTTTTTAATGGCGCGGTGTATCGATAACATTCGGGTGTTGCAGGCTGTTGTTGTACCCAACCTTTAACTATTGCAAGTTCTTCAGGACAATGCTAGCCCAGTGAATCGTCCAGTTCGTCGAAATGCCTTAGCGGAAGCTCGAGATCCTCGTAGCGGTTCGCGCTGATGCACCGCTTTAGACGTGCCCCGGAAATGTCCACGCTGCGTCGCGGCTCCACCTTCAACGTGCGCATTGTGTACTTCTCAACAGCAAGCACGCGGGTTACTTTGTCGAGAGCCTTCCGACGCTGCTTTTTTTTCTTCTTGGCGGTCCGATGCCTCTGCTGATGTGTCTTGCGAAGCGAGCCATACGGTGAAAAAACGAGGCTTATTGGTTCTTTGTAGACGTATTGGTTCTTTGTAGAGGCCTATTGGTTCTTTGTAGACGGCAGCTTCGTCGTCGTCCTGTTCGGACAGCCCCAGTAAAATATCGACGGTCGTGTGTTGTCACATCTTTTACTCCCGCCCGCGAGAAATGTTGGTGGGAATGAACAATTAGTACGTTGTCCTAAAACTTGGCTTTTCTGTTCGTAACGTTTCTTCTTCCATATGGTAATCAGTTGCGATCATCACTTCTCTTTCCAGCGGTGCTTGAACCTGTGTCGCAGCTTAAGCAGCGCTGAGTGCTGTAACGATGACACGAGGCGGGTGAAGCAGCAGAGCTCGTGGTCATGGCTGACCGATGCGGGAGTGACGGCTTTAATGACAGGGCTTTTACAGGATAATGATAATCATGGCGCATACCCCAGCCGGGAATTCAAGAAACTCTCGCCGCCGCAGTTCGCGAGTCTGCCGCTAAGAAGTTTAGGCGCCAACCACACGGTGATACTGTACTCGCTGGCAGTTGACCCTTGTTTCAGCCCGTGTTGCAAGTAACGAATGGTACTGGCTAAGGCCGGTGAGCAAGATTGCGTGGCTTTGCCGACACTCTACGATATGCGTCGTAGGAAAAGACCGTGATTCGTTCTTGCTTCCCTGCATCAACCGTTTTGTTTGCGCGTAAAAGAATTCAGTGAACTTTTTTCGAGTGCCGCAGTATTTATGTTTTCCGTTCACGGCGGCCACTGGCAGCTTCGACTGCATGAGCGGCAGCAGTCGCAAGCAGCAGACGACGCGCAGCCGCCTGTTGACGCGATGCTCGCGACGATATCTGTACTCTCTCTCCTTGCCCCCGCATGGCCCATGCGCTGTTTCCACGCGGCGCCGTTAGGATGCTCTAGTAGTAGCTCGCGCCACACGCTCCCGTGTTCCCACTGTGACCGCCATAATACAGGAACAAGTTGACGTCGTGTACAAAGTCCAAGAGTTATCGATGAAATGGTATTACGAGTGGCCATTTCTCCGTCTGCTTTGGCTCTAAGCTTTCAGTTTTACTCTCCACCATCTCTAAGCATGCTGGCATCGTTTTTTGTTGTAACGTAAGGCGGGTTCTTCAAACACAAATATGATCCTCGACCCTCTTGCGTACTATTTCAACGTGGCATATTTCTTTCTGTTTGCTCTCAGGACTTCATTCAGATAACTGATTAAAAAATTAGTCGTGACTGAAGCATCAATTGATTAATCGGAAGATTAATCAATCAATTGCCCACCCCTAGTGAGTACTACGCTAATCTGTTTTCCTTGCGTGCCAAGCTTGATTATCCCTCGCCAGATTTCCTTGGTGAGCTTTCCACGGTACCAAAAGACGTTAGGGTAATAATAAACAACCCGATAACGGTCGAAGAAGTCGAACAGGTGATAACAAAACTGTCAAAGAATAAGTAACCGGTTCCTGATGGGATTGTTTCCGAATTCTACCAAGTATTTCGTGAAGAGATCAGCGGTGTTTGGTATCGGTCTTTTGCAACATAAAAAAAACCGCCGCTACCTTCAATGCGGAGCAGTAATTTCCTTATACCCGAAAATCTCTTTATAATATGTCACCTAAGTGGAAGACTTCAGGCCTATCAGTCTGTTGTCGACAAACTACAAAATTCTTGCCCATATTCTGGCCAGACGACGTTGATGGCCCTCAATAGTGTTGTGGGCCCGCATCAGACATGCAGATGTAGGGGTCGCTCCACCAACACCAACCTGCACCGCATGAGGACTGTCTTGAGGACACTTGGCTGTCTTACAACTCGAACTCAGAAAGGCTTTCGGCCCAGCAGACCCCGCCTTTCTGTTGATTCTCCTCCGTCAGTGGGGGACAGGTGACGAAATGGTGTAGGGGATAGCGATCTGCTACACCGAATTCACAACTAACCTAATCGTGAACGGGACGTGGAGAACCCCGTTGACGTGGGTAGGTCGGTCCGCCAGGCCTGTGCCATGCCCCCGATTCTCTTCGCTTCGTACATTAAACCACTTTGTAGGATGGCAAAGATTTCGAAGTAAAACAAAGGCTTAGTCTTCGGTGACGAAGGGCTAAAGATCTTCACTTACACAGACGATGTAGCTTTTGTATGCTCGTCGAGAGAGCAGGCGAGAGAGGTCGTTGTGCTCGCGGAATCATTCGGTCGCTTCACGGATGCTCAGCTCAGCCTTTCGAAATCAGAGGGAGCATCGCTGGGAGAATGGCTCGGCAAACCACAACACCTACACGGAGTTCGATGGAGGGAGGATAGCACCTGTTACCTCGGAGTTAGCATAGACAAGGGCTCAGCCATTGCCTCCCGTTGGCTGTCGGATCTGGTAACCACTGGAAGGAAATTGGAGACCCGGAGAGCGCGGCACATAGCCTTCTTCTCAAAGGCACATGTCTGCAATGCTGCGGTATATCCGGCCATCTTGTACGCAGCCCGAGTGTCTACCATCGACGCCGGCTCAGTTACCAAGTTCCACACGACATTTGCGGTGTTTCTCCGGTGGTTCACACACAAGCCCATGCGCCGCACCCATATTTTATGGAGTGCAGAAGTTGTGGGAAGCTGTGTTAACGTGGAGCTTAAGCTGACAGTGCAGCGATTTATGTTCCACGATTGTCGTAATCGTTTCTTCCAGGCTGCTCTGTTCTACATTTCTCTGTTCTCTGTTCTAGATTTCTGTTCTACACATCTAAAAATAAACTTGCAACCCGGTGACATTAAAAGGGCGCATCGAATCGGGCAACCTTGTCCCGACTTTACGCGCCCGTTGATAATAAAGTTCCTAAATTTCAAGACAAAGGATTCTCTCCTTCGAAATGGGCATAAACTCAGACATTGAACCAAAAATCTGGCTCGAGGAAGACTTCTCCCCTAAAATACAGTTCGCAAGAAAAATGCTTCGTGATTTCGCTAAAACGAACAAAGAGAAAGATGAGCGCTACAGCATACGGTATAACAAACTGAAGCTTAAAGGACACATATACTACTATGATGCGGTTTCTGCAAGAGTAGTTCAGGCAGACCCACCGCAAATGCGCAGCACGGATTGACAAACAGTCCGAATCAAGCCTATAAAAATAAAAGTACATAATTTATCCGTTCTTCTCGCTAATTTCCGTAGCATTATAAATAAAGTTGACTCGTTGCTTTCCGTAGGTCACGCATGCTCCGCTGATATCATTCTAGGCACTTAAACGTGGCTCCGCGAAGACATATGCAATAGTGAATTATTGCTTCCACATTATTTCACTGTCTTCCGCAAAGATAGAACTTCATCTCGTGGCGGTGGCGTGCTGATAGCAATAAGGAGCTCTTATCAACCTTCCCTTGTTGCCATTTATACCGCTCTCGAGCTGCTCTGTGTAAAAACCGAATTTGAAGGCTGCACGTGTATAATCGGGGTCTGTTATCGACCGCCCGACAGCAAACCAGATTTTGTTGATCAGCTTACCCATGTACTCGAATTAATTTATAACAAATTTCCTCAGTGTGTTTTGGTGCTTGGCGGTGATTTCAATTACCCCTCCATTAACTGGGTCACACCATCATCGCCATCATTATCTGTCGGTCTTGAGATATCCCGCTTCCTTCGTACGTTAAAACTGTTTCACCTAACTCAGTTGGTGACTGCACCTACGAGGGGTGAACGCATTCTCGACTTAATTTTTACAAACAATCCGACAAACGTTGTAGTCCATGTCCTTGATGAAATTAGTGACCACAGAGTAATACACTGTTCCCACCCTCTCCCACTTCCTAACAAGGAAACAAAGCCTAAACGCATACGTAATTACAAAAAAGCTGATTGTGAAAAAATTAACTGCATGCTAACTGAGTTTTCGAGCTCCTTTTCGAGCGAATTTAATAATCGTACAACTAATGAAAACTGGATAGTGTTTCGTGACTTCCTTAAGAAAATTGAAAATACGTGTATTCCAGTGGTTTCCTTCCCATCACAAACAAGTGCTCCTTGGTTTACGAAAAAGGTTAAACAGTGCCTAAATAAAAAGAAAAGAGCCTACAAAAAGGCTTCGCAAAGCAACAGTGTCAGTAATTGGAACAAGTATAAAGAATTAGCTCGGGAGTCGGAAAAAGCGATTAAAGAAGCTAAGGATTATTATTTTAATGATACGCTGCCGCATTTGTTAAAATCTGATCCAAAAAAGTTTTGGCGCGTAATTAACCCCAAAGATACGGACAGTGTAATAACACTAAAGGACGCAAATGGTTGCATTGTACCCACCTCAGAATGTGCTCACGTATTAAACAATGTTTTTAGTGAAGTTTTTACCGACGAACCCCCCCTTGACAAGTCCTGTACCGTCGCTCCTACCACAATAACTTACCCAAGCGAGCCTATCATCGTTACTGAAGTTACCCGCCGTGGTGGCTCAGTGGCTAAGGCGTTGCGCTGCTGAGCACGAGGTCGCGGGTTCGATTCCCGGCCGCGGCGGCCGCTTTTCTGATGGAGGCGAAAAGCGAAAACGCCCGTGTGTACGAGATTTCGGCGCACGTTAAAAATCCCCAGGTGGTCAAAATTAATCCGGAGCCCTCCACTACGGCGCGCCTCATCGCCTGCGTTGCGCCGGCGCGTTAAACCCTACAATCAATCAATCAGTTACTGAAGTTGGTGTATCCCGTGCAATTGCTAGACTTCCACTTCGCTCCTAGTCACGTATCCTCGTTTTTATTGTGCCTTATTTTTCAACAATCGCTTGATTCTGGGTGCGTCCCTGACGATGGGAAATCTGGTCATGTCAAACCCATTTATAAATCTGGTGAACCCTCATGTCCAAAAAACTACCGCCCGATTTCCCTCACATCGGTTTGTTGTAAACTCCTTGAACACATAATTTACTCCCACATTATGCGACATCTCAATACTAATAAATTGTTATTCGATAATCAGCATGGGTTCAGGTACAAGCGGTCTTGCCAAACACAGTTGTTTGAATTAACCACGGACTTACACGACTCTTTGCACAAATTGGTTTATACAGATGCATTATTTATCGATTTCTCCAAAGCCTTCGACCGCGTTCCCCACAAACGGCTTATCCAAAAAATAAATTGCCTAGAGTTAACGTAAAAACTACCCGCTGGATTAATGAATTTCTATCTGGTCGCTCTCAAAAAGTAAATATAAATAATAATCTCTCCAGTTCTTGTTGTGTTAGGTCAGGAGTACCTCAAGGATCAGTTTTAGGGCCTTTATTATTCCTGATATATATTAATGACATTGCGAACAATATAACATCAACAATACGGCTATTTGCCGATGATTGTATAAATTATAGGCAGATCACTACCACCGATGGCGTAGCTATTTTACAAAGTGATTTAAATACCCTCGCAGAATGGTGCCACGTGTGGAAAATGGAAATTAATACCGAGAAAACTAAGGTCATGACATTTTCTTCGAAGCTAAATACTCCATTTCATCAATACACGTTATGCAGTTCATCAATTGAACGAACCCATTCTTTCAAGTATCTAGGTGTGATATTTACTCCTGATTTAAACTGGACCATGCATATTGAGCACATAACAAACAAGGCACTAAAAAAACTTGGCTTTCTAAAGCACCGTTTATATCTTGCGAACCATGTCACCAGACTTCGAGCATACATTTCCCTCATCCGTACAACCCTCGACTATGCTTCTATTATTTGGAACCCTCACACAGCTATTCTGTCCGACTGTATCGAGTCCATTCAAAATAAGGCTGCCCGGTTCATTCTGCGCTCGTACTCGCCATACCAAAGTGTATCGGCATTAAAACAGATTCTTAATCTTCCAGACCTTAGCACTCGTCGTAAATTCTTCCGTTTGACCTTTTTTCACTCTCTTTATCATGGTGTTACATCTTTTTCGTGTGCTCATATTTTTCCAGCTCATTATGTGTCCAAACGCACTGACCACGATCGTAAAGTTTCGCCCATATTCGCAAGAACCAAAAAGTACCAAAATTCCCCTGTTGTGCTATCCGTAAGCGAGTGGAACGAGCTACCCCGCGAGATTGTAGCGGTGGATGACCCGTCTAACTTCCAATCTGCTCTGCGCAAATTTCTGAATGTGGAAAGTTCCGACTGATACTTCTTGTGTGCCCTGTTGTATCTTGTGTGCCAGTGCAGCGTTGATGTTCGGCTGCCATGTGTACTTCTTGGCATTGGAATGTACTGCGGGTATGAAATGCGCTGTGTGGTAACTCCGTGTCGCTTCTTCTTCTTCTTTTTTTTTCCTTCCTTTTTTGTCTGTTGTCTGTTCGCTCAGTGCGGTCTTTTTTACGCGAGTTGACGTGTGCATTGTATGGATAGTATCCCCCCCTATGTAATGCCTCTCGGGGCCTTTAGGGTATTCAAATAAATAAATAAATAAATAAACCACGGGCCTTTGAACAAGTAATACATATCAGAAGTAGTGAGCAGTGGAAGGCCGCATTTCTCAGCTCTCTTCCCGAGATACAAGCTGCTGTCATCCAACTGCCAGAGGACGCTGCCAGGGACCACGGGTTCCTGACCGCCGTCTGATGGGACGAAGATACCAGACATTTCCGCACGGTCATTCGTCTTAAAAGGGATGACAATAAAGTCTGTTTTCTCTCTCTCTCTCTCTCTGTCTCTCTCTCTCTCTCTCTCTCTTTCCGGTTGCCACTGCGATTTTGCACTGCGGAAATAGTGCTTCCCGTACTTTGGTTTTACGCTTTGCGCTAAAATCTTTCACCGGTCCCGGTACGATGCCGGTTACGCCTGCGCATGCGCACAATCAGTTTTTCCGCCTCTGCGCATACGCATTAGCGCTGATCAACTGCCGGGTGCCATACAGGGACAAGTACACCGATTTGCTATAACCTTCTATTACCTAAATTACCTTCCGTAACGCTTGTTTTGCCCCAAACTGACTTCATATTTTTAACAAGCGTGTCGGCCGCACATGCAAATGCAGTTTGCATTTCCGGGGGAGCGAAGTCGTTGAGTTTTATGGGCTTTTTGGACACACTAAAAACTATCAAAACAGAGCCGCCTTTATTACGACACGAATGTTATCAGAGGCCAGTTTTGCTTCTCGATCGATTCCCGACAACCCGCCGGCCGACCGAATTTGTCGGTGTCTTCGGTCGGTTAGCCAGTCACACTAACGCGGACTTTCGTTTTGTCGACGTGCTTGTGTCGCCGTCGGCGTAGTGGGACAACGCAGCCTTCCAATTAGTCAGGGTCAGGGTCGGCGTCGTGTTGGCCTAGTGCGACCGCGTCGTAGCGAAAAGCGTGGTAATAGAGTAAAAAGGTGTAAGCATGCTGGGTGTAAGCATGGGTGTAGGCATGGGTGTAAGCATGCTGCAGGAAACTTCTTAACCGGACCTCCCGCCGCAACCCGCCTACTTTGAGCAGACAATGCTTTTCTTCACCGAAGTGCGAGAAAAAAGTCGTCCAATAGACGTACATGCGTTTAAATGGAGGTGTCCGAAAACACGCAGGAAAGGGTGAGACATGGGCGACAAGCATTTCAACGAAAGTATGAGCTTTCCGCTGCACGTAAAAAGTTCTACTTGGCACAGATGACACCAACCACCCAACCTAACGGCTGTGCTTGTTCATTTAGAGTGCGCAAAACGCCTTTCAGGACCCCTGTTAGAGCCGGATTGTCTACTCCAGCTGAAGAAGGACATATTTGAGGCAGCCAGTCGCACTACACCCAAAGCGACCCTGGCTTGAGACTTGAAAGGTGCGTTCGACAATCTAACACACGAAGCAATCCTCACAAATCTTGGAAACCTGGCTTGCGGGGAAAAGTACTCCTTCATCAAGAATTTTCTGTCCGATAGAACTGCGATCATTAAAATTGGCGACATCCAGTCTTCGCCATAAAGTGTGGCAGTCGTGGTACACCACAAGGGGCAGTGCTACCGCCTCTACTTTTCAACATAGCCATAATAGGCCTCCCCGAACAATTATAGAAAATTCCCAACATTAAGCATGCCCTGTATGCGGACGATATAACGATCTGGATTGCGAAAGGTTCTCCCGGCGTTATGCAAGACAGCGTACAAACGGCAGCGGACGTCGCCCGCACCTACGCCAGCCGATGTGGTTTAACTTGTGCCCCGCATAAGTCAGAACTTATAATAGTACAAAAATGCCGCCGGGACCCTTCAGACAGCATAAAAATTTGGCTCGACGGCATGCTCATCAAACCAAAATCCTCAATCAGGATATTAGGAATGACGTATCAGGAAAACTGCAAAAACACCCTGCTTCTCAAGAGGCATCAAGAAGCCATGGCTCAAATTGTTCGGATGCTGCGTAGGGTAGCGAACAGAAGCCATGGACTAAAAGAAAACGACATGGCCCGTCCTGTGCAGGCCTTCGTCATCTCCAGAATCGTTTACGTGGCTCCTTATGTGGTTTTGGGGGCATCGGAGCGCGAAAAGCTAGACGTCCTTCTTAGAAAGGCATACAAACAAGCCCTGGAACTTCCTGCGAGCACCTCTACTGTACGACTCACGGCTTTGGGACTGCACAACACCATCTAAGTGCTCATAGAGGCCCACCTAACGGCGCAGAGAGTAAGAGTCGGAGCAAGCCCAACGGGTAGGGAAATGCTAGCTACGCTTGGTTACACGGCGCCGCACATCACGGAAAAGGCAGTGGACATCCCGGCTGAACTAAGGACCAGAATTCTTGTCCGTCCAATCCCCCGGGACATGTCCCCTCAACATCATGAGGGAAGACGCATAGCAAGAGCTACTGCGCTAGAAAAACACTACGGAGGACAACACCACGCCCAGACGCGGCGGAATACGCGAGGTACGGGGTAATATCGGCGGCCGTTACCTCCACAACCGACCTCTTTTCCAGTCTGACGCTTCGGTCGTCTAACATCCAGCAGGCAGAAGAGACGGCTATCGCCCTTGCCCTCTCCCAGACAAAGGTCAAAGTAATTATTACGGACAGCCAAGCCGCTTGCCGAGTATACCAAACAGGTAGGGTTTCAAGACAAGCGCTTCGGGCTCCCCTTCAACAAGCACTACAGAAGCAGGTCACAATCCTTTGGACCCCGGCTCACTCTGCTCTTCGCGGCAACCAGACGGCGCACGTCCTGGCCCGAGAACTCGCCCACCGGGCACCACAAGAAAAGTCGGAGCGAACCTGGCAACCGCTCCTCACATACCGACACCGGGCACCGCAAGAAGAGTCGGAGCGAACCTGGCAACCGCTCCTCAAATACCCAACATTACCGACTAGCGAGACAACTCTATCCTCCAGTCACCGATCAGGCCACGAAAGAACAGGAAGTCATCCTGAGACAACTGCAAACCAACACGTACCCACACCCAACAAGACTACACGCAATCCATCCTATGATTCTCTAAGTACTTATTGCCAAGCCCCAGGCACACTCTGCCATATTGTCTGGAAATGCCAACTAAACCCAGGTCTTCCCCCCTCCCAAACCCCTCACGCGAGCAGCGGGAGAGTACGCTGGCCAGCTCCTGCCATGAAACGCAGCTTTTGCTAGCAGAAAGGGCGAAGACAGCCGGCCGTACCAACGGAGGAAGACCCCGACTGAAGACCCCGACCACAAATATGCTCACTTCAACTTCGATTAAAGTTTCTCTCTCCCCCTGTATCCCCCTCTCCCTCTCTCCCTCTCCATCTCTCTCTCTCTCTGTCTCTCTCTCTCTCTCTCTCTCTCTCTCTCTCTCTTTCTCTCTCTCTCTCTCTCTCTCTCTCTCTTTCTCTCTCTCTCTCTCTCTCTCTCTCTCTCTCTCTCTCTCTCTCTCTCTCTCTTTCGGCGCAAAATATCCTCCTCTAGCTATGCGACATTATAACCCCTCCGGATAGCCTTTAAACGGCCGCAATCTTGACATTAGATCTGACCATAGCTTTTTACAATATCACCCACGCTGCCATTATGGAAGGGCTAGAATCAAGCAACCCAGGAACCCGCATATACAGTTACATCAGAACTGCAGTACCTAACGTAGGAAGCCTCACCTCGGACATTATTTCGCTTTCTGACAAGTGCACACCGCAAGGTGCAGTGCTCTCTCCGCTTCTATTTAACCTGGCAATACTGAGCACCCCTAAAAACCTTAATCGGACCATTGGCCTGAAATTCGGTTAATGCGCATATGATATCACTCCGACAACAGTTTAATGAACTTAGAAAACACAGGACGTCGCTGATGGGCGGGGTTTCAAGTGCAGGACACCACTGAGCTTGGCCTTCTCCAGAAGCAGGTTGACCAGATGGATCTGGTCTTGTAGGTTCAAGCTGGCCACAGCTCAAATTTTTTCTGTGGTCTTGTGCCTGCACGCCAGTTGATGTTGCTCGTCAAGGTGATGCGGAAGTGCTGGTGCAGGTTCGGTAATCCACGCCGTCTGTATAATCTTTGCCTAACACGTGAGCAAAAAATGGCCAAACAGCCACTCTCCTGTTCCTCTCTCCTACCCTTTCCCGCTCCGTAGGCTTCGTACGTGCTTTCATGTGCGCCCGCCAGCGCCTATTCTCGGAGAGTATGCAAAATAGTTACAGTTTTTCTAGTATTCCCCAGGCGGTGCTCCGACGCTTTAGAGGCAAGCTGACAGACACACGCTGTAGAAGAGGGTGCAGTGTTCGCGATTCGCGAGCAGTGACGTAAGGCGGGACGTCCGCCGGCGGGCGCTCCCATTGGAAAGCGGGCGACGCGTTAGGCAATGCTTATACAGGCAGCGTTGGACAATCTGAAGCAAAATGGAGAGACGGGAACATCCATGATGAAACTTAAGCGTAAACTGACACAGGGACGAGAAAGGGAAACTAGACCAGAAATGGCTGGGTATATATGTGCTTTTGATGTTAATAAAACTTTCAGTTAATGGTAAGCGCTGGTCTCGCTTCCCTCTCTCGCCCTTGCGTCAGTTTACGCCTAAGTTTCACTCATGGTCAATACGAGTGGAATTTTCCAGGGTAAATATAAGGCTATACCTGTGGAGGTTTGGATAAGTATTTCTATCTATCTGTCTACAGGAGGTGCATTTCATTGCGTTTAGCTCTTCGCGTGGGGGCGGGTGTAGTGCGGTGGCTCCCCTGAGTGCTTCTAGCCTTTCTACGCAGCCGATGGACAGGGGTGACGTAAGGCGGGACGTCCGCCGGCGGGCGCTCCCATTGGAAAGCGGGCGACGCGTTAGGCAATGCTTATACAGGCAGCGTTGGACAATCTGAAGCAAAATGGAGAGACGGGAACATCCATGATGAAACTTAAGCGTAAACTGACACAGGGACGAGAAAGGGAAACTAGACCAGAAATGGCTGGGTATATATGTGCTTTTGATGTTAATAAAACTTTCAGTTAATGGTAAGCGCTGGTCTCGCTTCCCTCTCTCGCCCTTGCGTCAGTTTACGCCTAAGTTTCACTCATGGTCAATACGAGTGGAATTTTCCAGGGTAAATATAAGGCTATACCTGTGGAGGTTTGGATAAGTATTTCTATCTATCTGTCTACAGGAGGTGCATTTCATTGCGTTTAGCTCTTCGCGTGGGGGCGGGTGTAGTGCGGTGGCTCCCCTGAGTGCTTCTAGCCTTTCTACGCAGCCGATGGACAGGGGTGAAAATCGGCGTGTTGTCACCCGCCCGAATTTTCAATTCACGGGAATGGTGTTAGCCGCTTCGTTACCACCGGTTCCTCGTGATCGGGGGTCCAGTTCAATATGTGTGTTTCATGGGGTCTTCCCTTGATCCTGTTCAGTAGGTTTTCTGTCACTCGTGGTATTCTACCTTGAACGAAGTCGTAGCATGCTTGCTTGGAGTCAGTTTATGTGCAGGCTCTTATGCGGTCTCTCTCCATGTGTGAAAGCAAGTGCTATTGCTCCGGCCTCCGCTTCCTAGGGATTCGTTTTCTTGATAGTAAAACAGTCTATTAGGTTGTGGTTAGAATCTATGACAGTTGCACTGCATCGCGGTTATTTTTGGGCATTGCTGCGTCGGTGTAGACTGTGGTAGGGTCTCCTTGAAGTTTTCTTTCAAGATATGCTCCTTTTGCTTTTTTTCTTCCTTGGTGGGCTGTATGCTCTGTAATGTGAACTGGTGAGGTCAGCTCTGCTAGGGACAAGGCTTGCTACACCAGATGGGGGGTGACTACGTTGATGAGTGGTGAATATTAGACATTAATGTACGGGAGGAAGATTAAAAAAAGGACAAAACAAAAACAAGAGAACGCTGCCAGCAGAGTCCGGACATAAAAAATACAATTGAAAAGAAAATCGTTAATGGAAACGCTGAAACAAAATGAAAAGTAAACGATGGGAAAAAAATGAGCAACAACACCAACCCAAGAAAAATAAATAGATGAACGGCACAGCGCGAAAGGGTAGATATCGTGACACACTTGCTCTGTCTGTGATCTATAGAGATTTGTCCAGTTCATTTTGTCGTAGGAACTGGAGCAGAACTTTTGTACCTAAGGTACTGTCAGCACTATTGGCCCAGGACCCAAGAAAATGAAAAGGTTCGAGACTGCCTCCATGACGTACACGAGAGAGGGAGCTCGCTGCAGTTTTTCGCGCAGCAGCGAATCGAGGGCAGACGCAAAGCAAGTGATTTACAGTCTCGCGCACACCGCAAGTCCGGCACAGGGGGGAATCTTCCCAACCAATCTTAAACTTAAAACTCCGAGTAAACGCCACATTCAGGCGCAGTCGGTGCAGAACTCCTTCACACCGCTTGTTGAGGCCGCGTGGAAAACGGAAGTCACAGTGCGGGTCAATAGCGTGCAGTGGTAGATACCTGCGGTGAGGGTCCTGCCACTCCGACCTTTGTGCAGCCCATCCACTTGCGAGTATAAGGGCGTAGCTGTCCTCTCGAGAGAAAGGAAGCTGAGTCATGTTGCTCAGCAAGTGGCCTGCGCTGGCGGCTGCGTCGGATCTAATATTGCCTTGTATGTCCGAGTGACCAGGCAGCCACTGAAGGATGATTTCATGACCTTGGCGCACTGCCATTGTGTAAATTTCGGCAATTTCACATACAAGCTGACTGCGGTTGTTGTGAAGCTTTCGGAGCACTTCGCGAGTCGAGGAATATTACCCATTCCTGGGCATGATGTCCGCTGATGTAATGTCTAGCAGCCACAGCTGCTAGCTCGGTAGCAGTCGAGGATGTTTCATGGCTAAGTTTTCTTACAATAGTGCACCGGGTTGATGGGATCCACACTCCGATGGCGGATGAGCCCGGGCGAGCCGAGCCATCCGTATAAACATGTGTGTAGTCTTTGTAAGTGCTGGAAATATACTCGAGTGTGAAGAACTTGAGCGCGGCCGCAGGCATGGCAGACTTTTTGCTAATTCCGGGTATCGTCGTGCAAATGTTCCATGGCACCAGTACCTACGGGGCTACTATCGACTTTTGAGGCCGTTGAAAATTCGCCGGAAGCAGGCGTCTTGCATACTGTATGGAGAGGTCTGCCAAAGGATGCGTATGACACCGAGTCAAATGGTGCAAAGACGTTCGAAGCACCTCTTGGCGTTGTAGCACTGTGGCGGAAAAGAGCACCGAGCTTCGCAAAGAGTTCCAACCGTCGTGTGCATTTAGGTAGACCCAGGCAGGTGCTCATAGCTTTTGCCAGCACTGAGTCTATGACCTTCAGGCTTGTAGGCGATAGCTGATGTAGGGCCGGCAGGATATAACGCAAGAGGCCGACAAAAAGGGCTTTATACAGGCAAAAAAGTGAGGATACAGGGCAGCTCCACGAACTCCCACCGAGCATACGCAGAATGCGCACAAAGCACAGAAGCCGCTCCTTCAGTCGCCGAATATTTGGGGCCCATGACATTGAGCGGTCAACCGTGACACCGAGAAACTTGTGGGACTTGACATAAGGTATTGGAGTACCCTCTACGGTGAGCGTATAACGTGAAACATCGCCCCGCGTGAATGCTATCGCAGCACACTTCTCAGGGGAAAATATGAGACCGCAGCATCTGGGATATTTTCTCATCTTCAGAATTGCCTTCTGGAGTGTGGCGCGAATGTTTCGACTGTTCCTGCCTGAAGCCCAGATACAGATGTCGTCTGCGTAAAGTGAAAGGTTGAAATCTTTGGGCAGGACTGTTGGGAGGCGTATGAGACACATGCTAAAAAGCGTCGGGCTCAAGACGCCGCCTTGAGGAACTCCTTGCGTGACGGGATGTTTGGCCGTTTCGCCATTACTGTTGGCCATTTAGACGTACCGGTCTTGGAAGTAGTCACATAGCCACTGGAACATGCGTCCTCGAAGCCCTATGCATGCCATCTCTCTTCGGATGGCTTCATGTGCAACGCTGTCGAATGCCGCTTTGATGTCAAAGAATACAGTAATAGTGATGTTTCCGGCTGATTTCTGCCGCGTAATATCTGAAACCAAGAAGAGGATGTTGTCTACACTACTACGTCCTCTCCTGAACCCAGACATTTGCAATGGATAAATGTCTCGATTCTCCAGGTCCCAAACAAGCCGTTCCAGCGCCATATTTTCCATTACCTTGCCGATACAACTTAGTAGTGCAATTGGCCGATAAGAGTCTATATCCGCTGCCGGTTTGCCTGGTTTGAGAATCGCCACGATCCGGGCAATCTTCCAGGAGACCTCAAGACGCCCGATCTGCAGGACTGGTTGTAGAGGGAGAGCAATTGCTGGAGAGCCTTGGCACCCAAGTGGCGTAAAGCTAAATACGTGATTCCATCAGCGCCCGGAGAGGAAGACAAGTTGAGATTTCCCGACGCCGTGGTAAGCTCTTCAATGGTGAAGGGTTCATCCATCAGCGTTGCGTTCGCGGTAGAGTAGCAGAACGGGGACACCTCCGAAATTACCACGTTGCTGGCCGGAGTGGTGATTTTAGTGCAGAGTTTCTCGGCAACCTTCACTTCACTGACCCCTGGAGAGCCACGGCTAAAAACGGGTGAAGTGGGCTTGGTGGAGTTCTCAAGGTGCGAAACGTTTGCCAGATACGCGTGAGTGGTTTGCATGGGTCCAGTCGAGAGCAGAGCTTACTCCAGCGCTGTTTAGCGAGCTTGCAAATGTGTTTTTGGATGTGTTTCTGCGCCCCTCTAGCGTCTCGAATATCATCCGGAGACGCCGTTTTTCGTGCTCGCGGCTCTGCTCTCCTGCGAATTGCACGAAGTCGCTCGTACTCGGTGTCTACTGCTGACGCCTCCTGGGGGAGCAAACAGTGTCTTCCAGATGCAGCCCTCGCGCTCGAAACAGCGTCAATAAGCATGAGGCTTTCGGTCATCTAAAATGAATGGCGCCAGCGCCCGCCGCATTGATAAGCAGAGATGGGCGGCCAAATGAAACTTGCACACTCTCTGGAAAAACAAACAAACAGAATGCCTACATCAAAGTATATGAAACCTAGAGGCGTAGGGGAAACGAGCAAGACGATCAAAATGAAAATGAAGAAAAGGAGACAACGAACTACGAAAGAAAGGATGAAAGCAAAGAAATCCTCAGATATCCAGAGTATCGGGAAGCTGAAATCACGAGGGAAACATTTTTTGATAATACTGAAGGGAGTGCATTGTGTTTCAAACCCCGGGCGGGTTTCTTGTTAACAAAAAAAGGCTTATGCGTGAGCACCGGCCATATTCTAGGCAACGTGAATTCTCCGCGACTTTGTGAATTCACCGGAAGTTTTGCCTGATTGACTTTCAGTTTTTCCCCGTGCTACCAGTTGACAAAATGGTTGCGCGTGCTGTCTTCATCTTCGCGTTGCATGACGTTTACCGGCACCAGTTCTGAAGTTTGTTGTTTTTGTCTCTACTGAAGAGACATCATTCTTGGCCGGAATCGAAAAGCTAGATGAAATTCAACAAACATGACGCTGTTGACCTGTTTTGGCTTTTCAATAAAATAATGGCCCATTTTGTGTTTGCCTGAGCTGATGTAACATGTTATCAACTGTTGGCGGGAACGTCAACGTCACACATTGGACACTTCAGGTTGCGGAAAAGTCACGCGATGTAGCGTAAGAGCTAGCAAACTGGTGGATGTCAAGGCCCCCAAAATTTCCTGAACTTTGAAGGAGTGAAATCTCCATGAATTTGCAACAGGCACAGTTTTTCACGGGGCGTGGTTTAAAAGCGTTTACTAGAAAAGAAAATGCTTTTGATTGCTTGAAAGTCAGAGATGATGGGGCATAAAAATAATATCAAAGGCGTTATTTTAGCGAACGGCAATGGAGGAAAAATAGTTTGGTGTAACAGCACCACAAGGGGTAGTAGATGCTGCTCCATTGCAAAAAACCCTACTCAGTGCATTTGGGACTCTATTCTCGGCTCCGTGTATTCCCCAACAACTGTGATGTCGCCGGAAGCCTTGTCTGATTGGCTGTCAGTTTTTGGTAACGTGCGTTCGTCTGATGAAGCGGATGTATGTATGTTTTCGTCCTTCTGACGTTTCATGACGTTTACTAGCCCCAGTTTTAAAGTTTGTCCTATTTTTCTCTACTGAAAGCGCGTAATTCTTGGCCTGCAATGAAAACCTAGTCGAAATACATCGGATGTGAAAACGTAGGCCTGCCTTTGCTATTCAGCAATATGGCTTGTAGGTCACGCCATCTCTGTGATTGGCGGAAGAGATGTGACGTAATATAAACAGACGTAGGGAAAGCTTACGCCACACATTGGCAACTTAAGCCTGCGTAAAGTGACATGATGTTACGCAACAGCTTGCAAATGGCAGCTGCCGCCCCCATGCAATAGGGCAAAAAATGGCTGCGGCTTAGCTCAGCTAACCCTGGATATGCAAAGCGAAAGCTTGGCTTAACCTGGTTACGTCTTGGTTTCAATTGATTAACATTTGATTTAGCTGTAATTATTGTACTATTGTCCCACAGCCTGTATTTGTCCATGGTTGTGGTTCCGCTTCCGGCGTTTTCCGAGCCGAGCGGCTCGCTTTTCCTTAGTCTCGGACGCTAGCTTCACGCGCTCGCATTCCGGACCCTCCCAAGTGGAGCTGTTCACCGGGCGATATCCGAGGGGTAGTGAGAAGGTTCTCCCAGACAACGGCTCAAAGCCCCCAGCCTCCGCGCAACGTTTAGAAAAGAGAAGACGGCCCAACCTCGCTCTCTTTCATGGCCAAGCTGTCATGCACGCGGCGAGTCACGTGGTCAGGTGGCGACTCAGCTGCGGAGAGTGCATGCGCCAACCCGGCAGCAGCGGCGGTGGCGATGGCGGCCAGTGAACGCGGTTGCCGGCGGAGCTCGGCCCGGCGAGTTACGTGATGCGTTGCCAAGGGTACGGTGCAGCGGCGGTCAAATGAAGGTCAAATCATCTGCGACGGCGAAACCGCTCGACGAGATTATTAAAGCTTTGCTTTAAAGGAGTACTGACCCGAAATTTTAAAGCTCAGGTAACTAAGCAAAAAGCTTCCTTTGTATATGGAGATAACCGCTCGGAAGTTTCCAACTGTGACCGTTTAGTTGAACATATTGTCAATCAATTTTAATCGTTGCGTGCATGAGGAAGCTCATCCGCGCCATCGAGCAAGCTCATGACGTCATCGGCGCTTCGATCCAAACTCCCGTGACGTAACGAGGCGGCCCCGGTTCTGCTAGCACGCGCTTTTCCGCCTTGTTTTTGGGACGGACGTCACGTGCGACTACGGCCGGTGTGGCCGCCCTGGCGCGCGCGCGCACGCCCAGGTTTTGGTTATG
This sequence comes from Haemaphysalis longicornis, assembly GCF_048455015.1. Lineage (NCBI taxonomy): Eukaryota > Metazoa > Arthropoda > Arachnida > Ixodida > Ixodidae > Haemaphysalis > Haemaphysalis longicornis. The sequence goes on along the minus strand of NW_027526295.1, from coordinate 159,835,707 downwards.
TGCAACGGTTACGGTACAACGAGAACAGCGATGTCAAATGTGCCTTCTTGCCATGGCGGCTGCCTCGATGTTCGCTTCACCGAAACCGAAACTGACACAAAATAAACGGAGTTGTAAGTAATTATTTAGGGTGTGTTCGACAATCTAATCTGCCATTATATGATTAGTGAACTCTTAGGCACCTATACCCACGAAAAAAATGTAACCTAAAGACTTCGTGTCAGTACTCCTTCAACAATTTCACCGACCTTGGGCGCCGTGAAAACCCCGTGAATTTGCAGCACGCGAAGTTTCCCATGACTCGCGGTTTAAAATTGTTTTCTAGCGAAAGAAACACTAGTTTTCGCTGTTTCCAAGTCAGCGATAACGGAGCATAAAAATAACGTCCGGTATTTTGTTTTTACGTTCGGCAATAATATAGCAATTATTTGTTTGGGACCCGCCGCGGTGGCTCAGTGGCTAAGGCGTTGCGCTGCTGAGCATGAGGTCGCGGGTTCGATTCCCAGCCGCGGTGGCCACTTTTCTGATGGAGGCGAAAAGCAAAAACGCCCGTGTGTACGAAATTTCGGCGCACGTTAAAGATCCCCAGGTGGTCAAAATTAATCCGGAGCCCTCCACTATGGCACGCCTCATCGCCAGCGTTGTGTCGGTGCGTTAAACCCCACAATCAATCAAATCAATTATTTGTTTGGCGTAACAGCAACATAAGAGGGCAGTACGAGCCTCTTACAAGGGCAGTATAAGATCAGTACAAAACACAAAGAACCCAACGCATGACATTTGCCTACGCTCCTCCGGTCGCGTGATCGAATTCAAGAGAAAAATGACACAGAAATCTGATTGTTTTACTCAGAATTGCTTGGGTTTGGGCGAGTTGGTTCATGTCGACTTGAAAATTCAGCTTGAACAAAAAACCACTGGACGTAGGAAGGAAACACGGGCACAATGCTGACTATCAAATGAGTTTACTAACAAAAAGGGGAACACATAAACATGAAGCATCACACAACATTCGCGCGGCGCGACACTCTTTTTCCCGAGATTAGTTAGCAGAATAATCACTAAGCAGGCCCATTTCTTTCTCTGTCAGCCAATGGAAGCTGAGCTGACGCACGTGTCACCTTTCTTGCTGATGGCCACTGCTTCGACGACCTCACGTCGGAGGCGATTGTGTTTCTTCCGTAGCTTGTCGATCTTGTCGATGCGTGCGGTGCATTCGGGGCAAGTGCGGGAATGGAATGATAGGTTCCTAGATGAAGGATGACATTGTCTTGAGTGAGGCGGCGTTTTCTCGTGCCCTGTCATTAATGCACCTTCCGGTTTGTCCTACGTAGACTTTTCCGCATGATAACGGTATGCTGTATGCGACTTCAGGCTGGCATTTGGCGTATGTTGTTGGATGTTTCGTGGTGCATGTCGCCCTTCTTGCTTCGTTGTTTATACGTGGGAACATTTGATACGCCTTCTCGAGGGCACTGCAGACAACGAACCCACCTTGCCTGGCTGCAATTTTCTTGAGGTTTCAATTTTCTTGGGTGCCTCCTCCAACTGACGCGCGTCGTCGCGGGACGACGTCGACGCTTGAAAACTCAGACTGTACGCTGTATGTGGGTAGGGCCTTTATACACTGCATACTTCGCCCCTCCCCAGGTTTAACGTTAGTGCAAGCAGTTACACCGTTACGTCGCGTTTGTTCGAAACGTGTTTCTGGATTGTTTTTGAGTCGAATAAAATGGATACATAAAAGCCGGACCTTTGGTTCCGCGCGTTGTGTGCCATCGACAAAACAACTAACCTTCGCAAGTTGGGTCTTAAATGCTTCCGGTATAGAGTGTGCTAATGTAGGCGAATATTTCTATCATGTTGTGCACGTTTCGCATTCAATACTAACGGGAAGGCATTCGGTTCCGCTGGTTGGGTAGTCGTGCAAAATTCCTGCTGCTCGTTCGGCCATATGAGTGTCGCTTCGCATTCGGTTAAAGAGATGGCGCCATAAGCGGTAGCACGCCGCAAATGAAAAGGGTCATATGCTGTACTAAAACTGAAAAATTGACAAAGACACTAAAGCAGAATGAAATTTTGTTTTACCTGAAAGATCGTACGTTTATTAGCTCTCTGGGCTTTCGTTCGACCAGCAACGATGCGTTATTTGCTGAGAAATAAGCAAACGAAGCTAACATTTCTCTCACCCGCTTCCCTTTCATCGTTTCGGGTCGTAGCCATTGCGTTGCAAATTAGGAGCGAGGCACCGGTGCAGTCTGGGCGCTCTCACGCTGGCTGCGGTAGCTTTTAAGTCTTCAAGTCCTGGCCAACGCCGAAAACGTTTGCCTGGCCGAGAGGGCTGGCTTGGAGTGTTAAGGCCGACCTCCATGCAGCGAAATGTAGGCGAAAAGGCGGCGAACGTCGCCCGGCGGCGGCCGCTCCGCCGCCGGCGTCGAAAATACGGCTGTTCGTCGGCGATCTACGCGAGCTAGATGTCGAACGCGCGGCGGCGAACGCGACCGGAAGCGGCAAACTGCATTTTGAGGCCGCAGCCAATCACAGCCTCGTACTTCGTTGTACTTCCTGTCCTGTCTTCCATCGGCGGCGTTCGCCGGGTCACGTTGCATGGAGGTTGGGGTGGACGAAAACTGAGCGGCGCGTCAAACCACGGCGTCCGCCGCGCCAAGTTCGCCGAGAAACTTCGCTGCATGGAGGTCGGCCTTTAGTATTTCTCCCCGGAGGAACTAGAAATGCTTTTCACCACTCCAGCGGGTGGTGCGCCCGCCTACAACGGACACCCAGACCCCATCACGCCGACCGCGAACGAAGAAGCGACAAGAGCCGTTTCAAATATCGTGCAAGCACGACTTCGCGTCTATGTGTCGCTCAAGAAAGAGCCTTCATCTCACCCCCTCTGGCGATCAGGTACATCTCATATTTATTCTCTGCTCTCACGCGAAGCTCCAACCTGGCGTGAAAAACACACTCGCTTCCCGCAGTGGTCTCGAGTAGCCCTCGTAACCGAGGCTACGATTGGCAGAAACAGGACAAGGGTAGAGCTACGCGCGCACTACTTACGCATTATTTATCAACAGCGGCTGGCTGCGAACGGAAAAGCAAAAGTTCGGATGGTTCGGATAACCCCCTGCAGTAAGTACCCTACAGACAGAACACAAATAAGCCGGAATGGGAGTAAATGGCTTGTTGCATAACTCAGTACCAATTCGGAGTTCTCAAAACTCCTTCCAATGGGAGTTTCGCCTTACTCCCATTATTTCCGCAGTTTTTTCAGTAGCCCATGGGAGTTTCATTTTACTGCCACTACAATGGGAGTTTTCAGGGCTACCATTGGGAGTGGATTGTTTCCTCCAACTGAGAGTTTTCAGGGGGCGCGTTGGGAGCAGTGTTGACCTGCATTCGAGGTATTTTTTTGTTTTTCCTGCAGAGGAATTTATTACTGTATTTGGGAGTTCTTAATGAGCGCACAGGCCACATTTTCATTTTTCGTTTAGGATTACGTAATTTCTAGTCTTTTTCCGCTTCAAACGTTGAATTGCGAAACGTGAAAAGTTTGTTTTCTGCACAGTCAATTTATTCCATAAAAATTACATAAATACGATATACGTGTGAACACGTTAATAAGACAATAAAAACACTGAATAAACAAAACACCTACATCGAGAACACAAGGTCTCTTGGTAAGAACTTTATTTACTACAACACTCCTCAACGAAAAAAATTTAAGCCATTTGCAAACAATGAGGTCAGCATGTCGTCGGTGCGCTCTTTGCTTGCACCTGCCTCCCAAACGCTGACGTTGCCGCTCCTCCTGGCACGTTACAAAGGAAGCCGCAGCAGCACATGCATTAGAGGGATAGCAAAACGCTTTAAATCTGCGGCAACAAATACAGAAGCATATTGGGCATCTGGCCTGAAAAAAAAAAAAAGATAAAAAAAGAAACGGCACTGTAAAGACGCTGAACTTGTCACCCTTGTGTCCAACTTTCCGTAATGTCTGAATGTTTATTTAAGCTACGCAAAATTGCACTTCCGTCCGAGACACCTGCGCTCACTAGTTCGTCAAAACGAAGTGTTCTGCTGTTCAAAAGGGTGCGCCACCCTTGTGGCGACCAACTTCTCAGAATGCTTCCTTTCTCTCTTTTCCTTGCGTGTAGTGTTCTGGCAGCGAGCTTCAGGTTTTACCCAACGTTACTAGAAGTAACGTTGGTTTTACCAGCCGCACTGCTCCTCTCTGCCCTCACCCAAAGTTAAGGAAAAATTTCGGTCGGTGTGACGGCTGCGCCTGCCCCCCCCCCCCCCCCCCCCTTCAAAAAATAAAAAAATAAGCAGTCGTCCGTCGACTCTACAGAATGCTCCCTCGAATGGCGTTTGCTGGTTATAGTTACACGCGCCTAGCGTACGGAGAGCTCCCACGGGGCCCCGACCTTCTCTCTTTCCAGTCAAAGCAATTAATCGCCGGCGGCACGCGGCAGTCACCCTCCTCGTAGCAGGCGCGGCTGGCACCACACGTACTTCTCAAGAAAAGCGGCCGCCCTGGGACGTTTGACCGGCCAACTTCACCTTCGCCTGCCAGTAAGCCACAGACACAGCCTAACAAAAACACCTAACAGCCGTTCAGAGTTCGGACAGTTTTCATTCTGCTCGCGAGTGCGAATGAGTGAGTGTTCTGCTCGAGACCCGCGCAAACACGCATTGCTTTCACACCGTTCGGCCTCCCCAACGACGTTCCGGGCATGGCGCCGTCTTTCACGCACAACGCTCACCTCCAGTGGCGGAGAATCGCCCGTGCAGTGACGCGGGAAACACGCTGAGTTTATTTGACACTAGAAGGGGCAGAAGTCTCCTAAAATATTGGGTACAATAAAAAACGTGAAAATCTTACCTTCAACCACCTCGCAGAGGCACAACCGCTTTGCTTTTAACGAGCCACTCTCTGCGATCACCGCCTTTAGGCCTCGCGTCGGCTCGCTGGCGCATTCCGTCGGCTCGAAGGTCGGCGACACGGAGGCGACGTTGCAGTCCGTCGCACGTCAGTCCAGGCTGGTTCCACAATGTTCGCAACGAGCTTAGGTTGTTGGGAAGCACTTCACATCCGTTCGTGCGGCCGCAAGTTCACGTCGACAATTAATTTTCGGGGACGCTTCCTCCATGACGCTGGAGCTCACACGACACACGACACCAACTGGCAGCCATTTTGTAAGGAGGCGTAGAGGAGGAAGGGGTGAAGGAGGAGGAGAAGGAAATGAAGGAGGCGTGGGAGTTTTTAATACTCCCATTAGGACATACGCAGTATTCACAGCTAGATACTGCGTTTTGTGAAGAGATACAATCGTGGTAAATGCGCTTATTTACGACGGCTTGTGGCCCCCGCTGTAAACTGGCAGGTTTTCCACCATCATACTACCACACGTGGGAGCAGGCCGCCTGCCGTGAGGAGTTTAAAAGACGTATTCCAGCCAAGAAACTCCCATTCAGGATAACTTGTGTTTTGTGTGTATCCTTTTATGGGCGATAAGGCTCGAACTGGGTGCGGCACGCTTTATACCATCCCATAGCAACACCCGCGCGCGGGAACGGGTTAGAAGCTCAGGTGGGTGGCTTAACCTGCTGTACATCTTGTTCCTTTTCTCGCTTCCTGCCGGGGATACTGGTTGCAGAAGCTCGGGCGTTCACAGTGGTAGGTTATTGACTTGAATAATTGTCCACAAATGGTTTTCCAAAACGAAACTGAAAGCATGATGGCCGACTCTGAAGCGTGAGGGAAGCAGCCTGTCTCGCAATGGGTAAGAGCTGTAGTCCGTGTTTTTTAAATCAGATCAGCTCTCAAAAAGTTTTGATTCACAATTATTTCAGGTGATGAACCACTTAGGAACTGTTTATTTGAGGAAAACGTCCATATATGCTTCTCCAATGAGCTCTCGCCGTTCGCAACGTTTGTGGCGTCAAAAACCGTATCACATAAAAGTGTACGGGGCTCGTCCCCTGTTTTTACGTTTCTTGCATTTTCTGCCTTTAAATTCTCGGCACCGTAATATACCGATACAGGCCAACTTATTTCTACCCTTCAGTATCCCTTTAACGTTTAACCTTGACATTTATATACAGGAAAGAGCGCCACAAATGGTGTTAAACACGACTAATTCCTGTTGCACCAAGGTAGAGCATAAAATTTCAAAAGTAAAAAAAAACAGCATACATATTATATTATAATAATAATATAATATTATATATGATATACTATATAAAACGGCAAGAAACGGCCAGTAGATGTTCCCATAAGGCTCTTTGCAGATGACTGTATTCTCTATAACCAAGTAAAACACCCTGAAGACCAGTTGAAACTAAATAGCACGTTAAAAAAGATAGCCCAGTGGAGCGACGACTGGCAAATGAAGATCAACACCGACAAACAGTGTGCATGTCCATTACTAAGAAAACTTCAAAATTAAATTTCTCGTACAATTTTAATAATGTGGAAATTCAAAGTGTAAACCACTATAAATACCTAGGCGTGACGATATCTCCTGATTTTGGCTGGACGGAGCCTGTCCGCTACGTCACGAAGAAAGCATTAAACAAATTATTCTTTATCAAAAGAGCACTTCATTTTTCCACCCACGAAACCAAACTTCTGGCATACGTCACGTTCATACGGCCTCTCTTGGAATATGCAACTGTGGTCTGGTTCCTTCACACTGCGTCTAACATTACAACTCTGAAGAAGGTGCAGAGGAAAGCAGTGGGCTTTATCTACAACAGATATGGGCGTGCTGACTCGCCAACTGAACTATTACGTCGGGCAAGGCTACCCACCCGTTCAAGCCGCGCAAAGATTTTTCGACTGAAGTTTCTATATCAGGTAATCCACAAATCATTGAGAATAAACCCTGATTCCTTCTTGACCTTTCGCGACGCTAGACCGACAAGGGAACGCCATTCTTGGGAATTAGAAGAGTATTCATTTTGTAACAACACTTTTAGCTATTCTTTTTTTTCACGTAACATTCGGGAACGGAATGCATTAGGCCCTCTTTTCACTCAACAGCCAACCATTGAAAAATTTTCGCAACTTGCTGAAAAATTGATTGATTGATTGTGGGGTTTAACGCGCCGACGCAACGCAGGCGATGAGGCGCGCCGTAGTGGAGGGCTCCGGATTAATTTTGACCACCTGGGGATCTTTATCGTGCGCCGAAATCTCGTACACACGGGCGTTTTTGCTTTTCGCCTCCATCAGAAAAGCGGCCGCCGCGGCCGGGAATCGAACCCGCGACCTTGTGCTCAGCACCGCAACGCCTTAGCCACTGAGCCACCGCGGCGGGTACTTGCTGAAAAAAGTGTGCAAGGTTGTGTATCTTGATGGATGGTGTTCATACTTACCTTGTATGTAACTGGTGCGCGTCATTACTGTGTGAATTGCCTGAATACCTTGACATCTATGTAATGTGATGCTTGCATGCATCTTGCTGTCTGTATTGTTTGATTATGCATACTTTTTTTACTGTAATATTTTGATAATGCCTACGGTGAATGTGCACTGTAGCACTTCAATAATCCTGGTGCTTTGCCTGCGCATGTTGCGCATCTTTTCTGTAATTTTGAATGTATATGCTCACTCCTGTAATAATCCCCCTTGGGGATTGACAGTATTGTGTAAATAAATAAATAAACGTCAGTGGCTAATAACAACGGCCAGGGCCGTCACCAGAATTCTTTCGGAGGGGGTGATGGGTGTTTCGAAGGAAGGAGTTTTGCCGAAAGGAACATTAGGTCTCCCTTACGCGCTGCATGGCAAAAAATTTCGGAGGGTGTTGAATACCCCCCCCCCCCTCCCTTTCCCCAGGGCTACGTCTCTGACAACGCGCGCCGCCGACTGTTGGGAAACCTGCCTGTCCAGTTGTTTATTGAACAGCAAGCACTAAGAGAAGTTTTAAGTCTTCGGGTGCTCGGTCTCGACGTTGCCTCGCCGGGGTCTGCAGCTCCATGGGTGAAGTGTGCAAAGGAGAGCGCTGCACGGACAGTACACCTAATGCGTCGAATAGCAACGAAGGCTGTTGGGTCGCGAACCGGAATTGCTCGCCTCCTTGGGCAGTCTGTGTTACAGCCCCGACTCGTGTACCGGGCTTAATTCCACCATCTCACGATGAGGAACTGGGATCACCTAGAAGCCATCAGTCGAGATGCCATGCTGGCTGTTACTGGTTTGCCTCGAATGACTCCGGTACCAACTCTGCAGGCTGACGCCCAGCTCAACACTCTCGATGAGCTGGTACACCAACGCCATTCTTCTCGCAACTGTAAGCTCTCGAAGAACCGTGCAGCTGCTGTGCTAGCCCCTCACATGGGTTCGTTGTATCAGATAACCTTGAAAGAGCCGGACCCTCCTCCATGGCCGCCACTTAGCTGACAGAGAACAAACCAATTGATCGTCTTTGTCACCCAATCCCTCGCAAGGTCACAGCCCAGGTCTCTAGTCTCCATTGTACTGACACCGACACAGCCATTGCGTATTAGGTACCAGCGCTAAAACAAACCGCACTGGTCAGCCCCCAAATACCGGAGGTAGACCAAACCTGTTCATATGCGGCCAATCCACTGGCACCCGCCTATCTTACTGAATTAGCCGCAATACATGATGGACTGGTCTCACTACCACGTTTTGTCCGGGCGGAGCAGTGCTCCCTACTAATCATTCGGTCTGACTCAACGCAAGCCATCCACAATATTCGTCTCGTCCACAATCAACATCGTTCTCAGATGCCATCCATGTGTTGGAAAGACGCACGGTACAGCTTGAATAGATCGATAGAACTATCATCAGACCAAACGAAGGGAATAAAAACCCTACCTATTGTCATGTGGTAAGAAGAGCCCATACTCGAAGGGGGATTGTCCAGAGAAGATGATGGAAGAAAAGACGAAGAGAAAGAAGAATCAGAGTACGAGATGGCGAGAAGGATTTGGAAGTGTCCAATGAAGAACGTACACAGAGTGATTAAGAGGAGGAGGAGGTTGGCTGGACCAGCAAATGGGAGCCTCACACGATAGAATGCGAAGTGAAGAGGGGGACGACGAAGTTGGATTGGATAGAGTGGAACGAGATCTTGGGAGGAACGGTGGCAAGTTCGGGCCGTGCCCCACAACGCACCAGCGGCATCGCACCTTTTGGCAGCGGGCAGCTCGGAACCACCTATTACCAGCGGCTTCGCTCTGCTGGCCTCCTGCTGACCGGCGGCATCGCACCGCCGGCGACCCGTCGGACCGTGCCCCAAGACGCACCTGCAGCGGCATCGCACCGTCTGGCAGCGGGCAGCTCGGGACCACCTATTACCAGCAGCTTCGCACTGCTGGTTTCCTTGTGAGCCGCGCTGCTCAGCGAAGCCGTGGCATCGCACCACGGTCATCCGGACCACTGACGACCCGCACGGGCCATCGCGACGTACTGCGACGTTCGGCAACGCGTAAGCCAACCTACCCACTGGGCCACGTCATCGGCATCGCACCGGGTTCGTCGTGGTACCGGCGGTAGGATTTCTTTGAATTTGGCATGGACAGTTAATGCGTTGCAGTGACTTTTTTGACTAGATTTTTGGTAGTGTGAGGTTGTGCTTGCTTTTTTGTGTGTATGGTGATATGCTTGTTCCTTTGCAAATATATTGTGTGGGCATCGAATGTCTCAACCCGAGCCTCATTTCTTTGCCGCGTGAGACGCGTGACTCCTATACCCAAACACACGGACAAAACCTTCAACAAGGAAAGGAGAATAGCAAGAACAAATTTTCTAAGAAGAAAATTCGGAAATCATGTAAACACTGTCTACACTGACGCAAGTAAGGGGCCATATGGCTCTTCCATTGCAGCAGTTGTCGACTTCAAAGGCTTCCCCATAGACTACGCCACCCTTAGAAAACAGGGCACTGATGAAGCCGAAACCGGTGCTGTTTTGATGGCTATCAGATGGGAAGAAGCAAATAACAGGAGCTTAAACATCATCACGGACTTCACAATAGCCATCAAAAACACCACTGCCGGAGTAATACCCATTGGCTCTAAACACATCATCCCAAGGGAGCTGAACCATGTACACATTACATGGTGCCCTGCGCACGAAGGCTTGGAAGGAAACGAGAGCGCTGACTCGCTTGCGAGAAGTGTTACAAACCGCAGCGACGAGGACCACTCCTACACCCTTCCACCATACGAATCCTACGGAGAACGTCTCAACAGAAAAAAAGACTTGAAAGGAGAACGCTACCCGTTCCTCACATGGCACTAAGCACCCACGATGCACAAGCACTGAGAAGAATACAAATTTCAGATCCCCAGAGAAATCAAGGCTGGCGCTTATGTTCCCAGACAGATTTAGTGAAGACTGTTTTCAATGTAATGAAAAAGCAACCCTTTTCCACACCATATGGAACTGCCCAGTTATATGGCAAACCGAAAACAATACACCTCATTCGCTAGAAACGTGGGAGGCGACTCTGGCCACCGAGGCCTTGGAAGACCAGCGCCAGCTGATTGACAGGGCCTGGGCCGGGGCACAAGCTTCTGGGGCCCTGGAAAGAGGGCTCCACCCAAGTTTCTGACTTTATTCCTTCCCCAACCTCAATAAAGTTTTACTGAACTGAACTGGAGGCAGACCCAGCTAGCCGCCCCTGCACCGTCATGCGACTACTGCTACCTCTTCCCGAAGACGCTTGCTGGCGCCTGGAACGACAAAAGAAGAATGAAGGATGGTCACACTAACGCGTAAGACTTGAAGGTAGCGGAGGTGTAACGAACCTTCACGACTATCACGATGGTGTAAGTCTACGATTGCAGCCAATTCGCTTCTTCTTCTTCGCTGCCCAAATGACCTTTGTTCCATCGTTGTTGAAATAAGTATGAGTTTCCTTTATTTTGTTGAAGTGATAATCATTGGACATCAGCTTGAAAGTGCGTACGCTATGACGTGTGTTCTTCGTTCCGAGTAAGTGTTGCCACGATTACGGCAAACGCTGGAGTTTTTTGGTCAATCATGGCTTAATTGGGTATGCTTGGCTAGACAAAGGTGCGCCGGGGATGCTGGGCGGTCGCCGTAAGGCACATATACACGAGCACTCGGCATTTTCTTGGTATTTGTAACTGCGGACACTAAACTCTAGTGATTTGCTAAACAGTTTCGCTATTAAAAATCTCCGGCGCACCACACGAACTCTCACACCCCCCTGTGGTTCAATTCTCCCTGCTGACTTAGCTTGCCGAAAGGAGGTTGCGCTGCGGGGACTACGAGTTCGGGTGGCCCTTACGCCGCCCGTGACTGCCTCCTGGCCATCGCAATACCGCGGCCCTACGGACCCACCTGTACATTCTGTGATTACGTCATACAGAATGTGAATGCGACGCACCTCCTGTAGACCTGCCCGGGACTGCATCAATTTCGCCTGCGGCATTGTTGTGCAACCGCTTCCCACTTTGGCCGCCCTCCTGACCTTCAACACAGACCGTTTAACCAAGAACTCCGTAACTTCATACACGAAAGTAACGTGTTCGGGTTTCTGTGAATCCATTCATCTAATACGCCACACAGCAAACTTTCGAAATATAAAAGAAGATATCTATAGGGTCGTTACAAAAAGAATAGAAATCAGTAAAGAATAGAAAGTATTCATGTGAGAAATTAGGACCCATTGAACGTTAGATTACCTCCCCCCGCCCTTCCCCCACTTGATTGTAGCCGAAACTCGTGGTTTGTGGTAAGGTTCAAAAGACCCGCACCGACTCACTCTACAGCTTGGGGCCTGTGGCATACCTTCGACGTCACTTACTGCGGTGGAGCTGATGCACGCCCCTTGATGTGAAAATTGCTATGAGGTTCCCGCTTCTTACTTGGCTCGCATTAGGATGATGTATGTAAATCAACTTGTGGTAAAATTGGAAGATGGGCTATAAGACATAGAAGAGTTACTTACCTCTGGTCAACACATTGTCGTTAAACACGACAAAGAACACGCTGCAGAAATTATCTTTCCCCGAGTAAACAAGCGTGTACGTCTTCCATTTGCTCCCTACAAAAAGACGGGAACGTCATATAAGCAGATATTTTTAAGATAAACAGACACAAAAATTATTACATGATTACTGAGAGGGGATACGCCTTAACAAGTGTGACGGATGACTATGCAATTATGGTTTTCAAAAAATACATTCCATGAGCTAGACCCAAAAGTTTCGCTTCAAGAAGAGAAGAATAATGTAGAGCGTGCGAATTTACCATGTCTGCTTACGTGGGTATTGGATTGGTACAGATGGCTCTCAACGGTATACTAAATGGGTATTGCCGATGCCTTCTTGCCTACCCACTTGTGCGGTTATATGTCATGAGAGAATAAACATCCCTGTCGCGCAGCAACTCCACGCATTTTATGAGTTGGTATCTGACATATGAAACAAACGTGTGAAACACGTCAGCGCTCAAAGTGGGAGATATGGCCACCTCGCCACCTCGCTCGGCATGTAATGCTGAAAACTGAAAACTTGTACACCATCAGAGTTGCAATGTGGCTACTGCTGAAGGTTCTAGTAGTAGGGAAAGACCATTAACTCGGTGGAGATGCGAAATTAGGAAATTTAGAGACCAAGAATAGATTAGGACAACGGAAGACCGGAACGGTTGGAGGAACACGGGAAAGGCATTTGCCTTTCAGTGGACACAATGGCTCATGATGACAATAATTTTTAGTTGTGCCGCAACCTACGAGCCGTTTTGAAATTGCCGTTCTGAAATTTCATTCCATCGTCTTTTAAAAATGAATACAAATCTCCCCATTATATATTCCTATCATCAGTCACTCGCGGCAGAGCGGGAAAGATTCAATTTCTTTCTATTGAGCAATTTTCCGGCTCACATGTTTGTTGGGTGCCAAATAACACACGAATATATAGTACCCACTGCTGTTGGTTAGACAAAACTTGAGCAAAGGGTTCATGCGCAAATACTATAATTTTGTGTTTAATTTCTTCAATAATTTGTGGTAAAAAATTTCTTGGGGCACTTAAGTCTGCTTAAGGGCTTTGAAGGCGAAAAGCCGGGCGGTACCTATTAACAACTAGTTTTTACATCGTGTTAGCCTCTCCTTCTCCTTTTTCCTTTCTTTGTCTTTTGGTGTGAATTACTTCAACCGGCTTCTTTTCGGCTACATCGTGTTTACGTCTCCTTCTTCGATGACCGATGCGCGCCTGCTTCACATCGGCTCCGTCAAAGACTGCCCAAAGACCCACCAACGGCCTCCACGGCTACAAAACTACCACCAGTCGACAGAACCTCTTCAGCGCGTTCCCCGGATACCAAGCATACGCTAGGCAAACCACTACTTTTCATCTGATAAGGCCGAGAAATTTCGAAGCAGCGACCGCCACGCTAACCCTAGATGGAGGATTAGCTACGCTGACGTAGTGGCTCCCTAGGCAAGCTCGCCACCTCGTTCGAGCTTGCCTACAACAACGCCGCTGCTGCTACCGGTACAACGAACAAGTAGCTGCGGCTTCCTCTAGACCCTTCTTCACGTGCTGTTCGTTCGCCGCTCGCTCCGAAGACGACCGCACATCGGTGCATGATGACAGGCCTTCGTCACTCCCCGAAACTGGTGTCTCCAATTATTCGCTATGGCCACAAGACTTGTGCCTGATGAAGACGGCTGGATGAAAGTCCTTCGAAAAGGGAAGGTGCCGGCCAATCAAATTACCTTGATCCTACGTCCCCAAGAAGGCTTCACTTTGGCCGATTTTTGGTCAGCTGCACTTCTGATCGCCATTCGCAATGCGGCGAACCTACTCCCATCAGGGGCAAATGCTACGTACATCACCATACACCAGCACCAGAACATCGCTCTTATGAAGACCCCGCAAAAAACTGCCGCGGCGAAGATCACCCGCACCAGAAGCATCCACATTGCAAACCAAACCAGGAAAGTATGCGTCTACGAGATGCCCCGGAGGACCCTTGCAAAAGAGTTGTTCACGGCATCGATGCAGGCACCTCAACCAGCGAGCTAATGGCCAACCTTTGTGCCCCTGGGACCGACATCATCAGCACCCTGATGATGGGAAGATCGGAAACGGCCTTCATAACATTCCGAGGAACATACATCCCACCCTACGTCCTGTTCTACATGTCCAAGTACAGATGCAAGCCCCATAAACCAAAAGTACAATTATGTCACACGTGTTACTGCATCGGCCACCGTGCGGACGTGTGCCCACAGGATAGCTCTCACAAGGGCAAGAAATGCCGCAAGCTGCTATACCACATCAACTGCGTCAACTGTCACGGGGAGCATCCAGCCGATTACGAAGATTCCCACGCCAAGCGAGAAGCAGATGCTGAAACAACGAAGGCTACTTACGTCAAGAGAATCAAGCTTAGGAAGAACCAGCAAGAACAGCTAACACAAAAGCAAGTCCAAGTACAGGACCCGAAGACCCACGAGCAGCAGCCAAAAAGCCAGCCACTGCCCAGGAACAATGTGAGCCGAGTCAGTCGGCCGAAGCAACGAGACGCGAGGCAAGGAAGGCGCAACAGCTGCAACTCAACTCCAGGAACCCGATGGGCTTGGAGTCTCAGCGCAGGATGTCGAAACACAGACGTGAGTCGGCGAGCCTTCCTCCCCTTCACCCCCAGTGCTTACCCAAACAAGCACACACACCGAAGCGAGCACAAGCCGATATGGCAATCCAAGTCCTACAAGCAGGCACTTGTGCAGAAAAAGCTAATTTCGTCAATGGCAGAGTCGTTGGCAATCAAACAACAAGCACTTACGCCTATGAAGACCACTGAAATACCGGCGGCCACAAATTCGCCTGCATTTCCTACACTAGCAGAGACCGCAGAGCCCCTAGCAAACAGTGTACAGGGGCCTACGCAAATCGGAGACATGTCGACGCCTCCTACCGCCTCAAGCGCCCCGCCTGAGCTCCAACAAGCGGAAGAACCCCATGCAAAACGATCCTGTAGTGAGGTCTGCACAATGGAAGACCGTCTCGCACAGCTAACCAAGGAGGAGGAGGAGTGAAACTTTATTTTTGATCAGAATAAAAGAGAGTTAGAGCCTGTGGCCCTCCGCACAGGTGCAGTCCCTATTCCGGGACCCCATTGGTCAAGGCCGCCACTCTCGCCCGTCGAACTAGAGCCCTTTGAGACTCCAGCCCCGAGCAATTGAGCAGGGCTGCCTCCCATGCCTCTCTGGTAGTGGAAGGGTTGGGGGATAACGCAGGGTTGCGCTGGCATGCCCACACCATGTGGAAGGTGTCGGACACCACCCCACAGTGCAGACACCGTCCATCTGTTTTAGGGTCGAAATGCTTTGCTACTGCAGGGCACATAAATGTGTTCGTCTGCAGGCGCCGCAGTATTCGCTCATCGGCCTTGCTCAGACCCTTTGCAGGGGCTGGGTAAAGCCGGCGGTTATCGCAGTAATGTTTTACGATTTCTCTAAACCGCAGAAGTGGTTTGCTAATCTCCGAGCCGGGAGAGCATGGGTGAGGCGCCCGGTGGGTAAGCGCTCGGGCAGCCGCGTGCGCGGCCTCGTTACCTCTCAGACTCTGATGCCCCGGAGACCACACAATTTCTTTAGGAGCGGGGTCTACGAACCGCACCACTCGTTTTAAAATTCTGTAGGCCAAGGGTGGTACCGTGCCCGCTAAATACCTTTCACAGGCTCGGCGAGAGTCCGTTATTATTGTCCTTGACTTCGGGTCCGAGGCGGCGAGCGCTATGGCAATCGCCTCGGCTTGCGTGGAGTTAGGAGCCCGGTAGGAGAGCCCATCGACTTGCTGGTCCCTGTGAATTACAGCGGCAGTGAAAAACCCTAGAGGCGACGGTCCTGCCACATCAACGTAGAAAACACCTCGCCCATTTCCGTATTTCCTTCCCAGGGTCTTAGCGCGTGCTTCCCTCCTGCCTTCGTGAGTGTGCTTTTCCATGTTACGCGGAAGTGGATGCACCCAGAGCCTGTGCCGCCACAACTCTGGGAGTTTGCACGTCTCCTCTGGGATGCACTCATGTTTTATTTGTAGGCGATTAAGCAAGTGACGCCCGGACGCCGTTTGTGCGAGTCTAGTGTACTGATTTGTGAGATGAGCCTCTTTCAGCTCTTGATATGAATTGAGCACTCCCAGCGCCGATAACCTGGTGTTGGAGGTAGCCACCGGGAGGTCAAGGGCTCGTTTTGTGGCCTTCCTAATGATGACGTCAATGCGATTCTCGTGTTGTTTGTTCGTACGGAGGTAGGGTACGGAGAAGAGGATCCTACTGGTTACGAAGGCATGGGCGAGCCGGAGCGCGTCTCTGCCCCGTAACCCTCCGCGCTTGTTGGATACGCGTTGTATCATCCGTCCGACCTGTTCACCTGTTCGCTTCAGTTTGGCAATGGTGGTCGCTGGACTAAGTTTGTTGTGAATAAGCAGGCCCAGAATCCTAATTTCTTCCACTTCTCTGATAGAACCACCTGTTAAAGAGATGGAAAGCCTTGTGTTCTCTTTAGGATTGGGTTTAATGTGCAAAAGTTCTGATTTTGTTGGGGCACATTGGAGGCCGCAGTCATTAGCATAGCTTTCGACAATGCTGGCAGCCCTTTGAAGGCGGTCCTCCATTTCCCCAAGGCTGCCTTCTGTGCTCCAGATTGTTATGTCATCGGCGTAAAGGGCATGTTGTATACCCTCTACCCGAGCTAATTTGTGCGGCAGCTGCATCATAGCGATGTTAAAGAGTAGCGGCGATAGGACCGCTCCTTGTGGAGTACCCCTTGTACCCATGTAATATGGACCGTACTCCTCATCTTCGATCCTCAGGAATGCTTGACGCTTGGAGAGGAAATCTCTGACGTATGCGAAGGCTTTCTGACCACAATCCGTTCTACTTAAGTTTTCTAGTATGCTGCTGTGCCGGACGTTGTCAAATGCCCCCTTGAAATCTAGGGCTAGGATGGCTTTATAATTTTGTCGCATTGTAGTTGGTCGAATTACGTCGCGGTGTAGCTGGAGAAGGACGTCTTGTGCTGACATATGTGGGCGGAACCCGAACATAGTGTCAGCAAAGAGGCCCGTGGACTCAATGTGTGGAGAGAGACGATCCCGGACCATCGCCTCCATGAGCTTACCCGCGCATGAGGTGAGCGAAATTGGCCTCAGATTATCAATATTAACAGTTTTTCCTGCTTTGGGTATAAAAGTGAACAAGGAGGTCTTCCATTCTGGGGGGAGTGGACGGCCGTCCCAGATATGATTTATGTAATCTAACAGTTGCAAGTAGGCCGAGTCCGAGAGGTTCGCCAATAGTTGGACTGTTATACGGTCTCTTCCTGGGGCCGTACCTCGGCGCATTTTAGCTAAAGCTGCCCGAAGATCTTGTAGTGTAAAGGGGGCATCCATGTCGGGGTTCTGCTTGCCTGCGTATTGATACTCAGGTCCATTGGGGTCTTCCGTGCGGCAGAGATACCTGTCACATAGAGTATCTGCGAGTTGGGTCGTCGTACCTTGGTACCCGTGTAGGGCTCTTCGGAGTTGACGTTGTGTTTCCCCTCTCGTCTGAGATGGGTCAATGAGACTGCGAAAAAGGCGCCATGTCCCCTTGGATCCCATTTGACGCGCAGCCGAATTGCATCTCTCTATCCAATTTGCGTCGCTAAGTTGGACAGCGTATTCTGCCGCTTTTTCAGTCAGTTCACTGATGCGGGCTCGAAGCTTGCGATTAAGTTTCTGTTTGTTCCATCTTTTAGTAAGGCCCCGGCGTGCCTCCCATATATGCATCAGATGGTTGTCCACAGTTGGGTTCTTTTCGGTGGTCTGAATTGTTGTAACGTGTTGCTGTTGCAAGGCGATGATCTGTTTCGCCCACTCCGTATAGAACCAAGCAACTCCTTGAATTTCAACAATCTCTTGCAACCGAAGAGCAAACCAGAAATGACCGCCTAACGAAGCTAGAGGAACTCATAATCACGATGGGAGAAACTGGGCAAATTGCAGCAAACGCTCGAAGCCATGCAGCTTCGCAAAGCCAGACTCGAGACAAACCTTACGTTCGAAAGCTTTACGATAACCTGCTTCACATCAAAACAATGCCTACACCCCTGCATCCCCAACGGAAAAAACGCTAGCAACAATGGGGACAACTAACCACAGTAGCATGCGCACGTCAACCAACCCAACAAACCAGGAAGCACTGACTTGCCAATGGAACTGACGGAGTTTCAGGAGCAAGGGCGTCCTCCTAACAAGATACATAGAAGCAATGGAACAAAAACCAGTATTAATATTATTACAGGAGACAATGGGTTCACAAAGGATAGCAGGGTATAATACATACGAGCCGCCAACAACCCAAGAGAAGATAGCCAGCGTTGCAACCCTGGTCAGCAAAGACCTTACTGCGCAGAAAATTACCCAATACGATGAACAGCAGTTCAGTGCCATAGCAATCAAAGTACTTCCGCAGCCAATGCGCACGGGCAAACAGGGGTGTGAACTGTACGTAGCAAATCTTTTCAGCCCACCGAGAGCCTACAACGCGGACTTCAAAAAACTTTTTGGAGACACTACGCGTAAGGGTGCCGTCAGAATTATAGCTGGGGACTTCAATACAGAACACCCTGCATTGGGGTACAAGAAACCTACCGCCAAGGAAAAAAACTGGAAGCCCTGATCTGCAACTCTGGGTATACGATCCTCAACAATGCTAACGAATTCACCAGTGAAGGCAACTCAGTCGAACGAGATACCAACTCAGACTTGACGCGGTACAAGGGAGCCTACAAGTGTAGCTGGACAAACACACAGGAAGCACTAACGAGGGATCACGTCATTATCGAGATCCCCTTAGTATTCGAGGGCTCAAGAAAGAGAGGAAGTACATGCATCTCACAAACTGGCACAAATTCTGGCACAGCGACTACCAAGAAACACCCCTTGAGGATCTCGATCAGTGGGCAGGAAGACTGCAAGAGCGAATGGACAAAAATTCTACAGAAGTCCAAGCCAACGAACTGTACCCTGATGTAGACGTCCATCTTCTACATCTATGGGAAGCGCTACATGACTTGTTAAGAGGTGGAAAAAAAAAACACAACATGAAACTCAAGCTCAAGATTGCCTGCATCTCCAAAGAGGCGCAGGGTTATGCAGAGGCGCTTACACGTACCAACTGGCATAACCTGTGTGAGAAGCTCAACGGCAACCTTAGCGCCAAACGTACGTGGGAACTTTTAAGCACCCTCATTAAACCGAACCAGTCAACAACACTGAAAGCTAAGGACGTAACTAAGATCTGGGGTGAACACTGGAGGGACTAAACAGCATGTACCTACCTCCCAAAGATGACCCGGAATATCGAGACTATGCAGGAGACCCAAACAATCTCCAAAGCTTGAATGGTCCTATTACCATCCAGGAAATACAGGCTGCCCTGTAGATCAAGAAACTCAACATGACACCGGGACCGGACAGAATACAGTACAAGCCCATCAGAAATCACTCGGATGAGGACTATGCCCGCCTTGCAGCCTTCATGAATCAAGCTTTGAAACAAGGGGAGATCCCGATAGCATGGAAGACGGCTCGGGTCATACTAATACCTAAACGAGGAAAAAACTTGATCTCCAAATTTTAGGGCCGTAAGAGTAACCTTCTGTTTGGGCAAGCTCACGGAAAAGGTAATACTAATCCGGCTCACCAAGTACCTGGAGGACACGAACACGCTTCCTCACACGGTCATTGGCTACACAGAGAAGATCTCAGTTCAGGACTGCCTTCTCCAACTCAAAGAGGATATACTGGACGACCCCAGCACTACTCAAATCCGAGCGGTCCTCGCCTTAGACCTCTTGAAGGCATTTGATAATGTCTCGCATGACTTAATACTGACCAACTTGCAAGAAACAAATGGCGGCTCAAAAATTTACAACTATGTGCGGAGCTTTCTGCGTGACCGGGTGACCACACTCACGTTGGAACCAATCGAGTCCCGTGCAAAGGAAGCCTTGGTACACCTCAGGGTTCCATACTATCGCCCCTCCTTTTTAATATCGCGATGAAGAACCTACCAGTGCAACTTAACCGCATCGGTGATATCAAGCATGCAATATATTCTGGCGATATAACTATATAGGCAACAAAAGGCTCCCCAGCAAAAGTCGAAGAAGCATTTTAACAATCGGAGGAAGTAGTGGAGCGCTACGCCAGTAGCGGTGGCCTCGCCTGTTCTGCTGAAAAATCAGAGCTTATCGTAGTAATCAAACACAACAGCAAGCAACAGCAAGTCCAACTGAAGGTGCAGCTGCAAGGCCGAGCCATACCCCAGAGCTCGCACATTAAAGTACTCGGATTAATACTACAAAGCAACGGAAAAGCCAACCATACAGTCCGGAAACTCTTAGATCAGGTAACTCAGCTGATACGCATGCCCGAAGAATTACGAACAGGCACCGGGGTCTTCGGGAAGCTGATGTGCTTCACCTACACGCAGCTCTCATCACTTCCAGGATACTTTATCATTTGCCATACCAAAATCTCAACAAATCTCAAGTCAAAAGCATAGAGGTTCTTTTAAGAAAGGCCAGCAGGATCGCACTCGGGGTTCCCACATATACCTCAACAAAAGCACTGGAAGGCACCAGCACAACAAAATCTTGGGAGGAACTGCTTAACGCGCACAAAATCAATGAGCTACAACGACTGCGAAGCACGGCACAAGGCATAAGCATCCTTAACAACCTGGGATACGACACCAGCCAATATGCACTACGTACGGACAACTAGAGCTTTACATACGGGGTAAGATCTGCACTGCTCCTCTACCCCGCATTATGCATCCGGAGAGGAACAAAGAAAGACGAACCCTTCGGTTTAAGGCCATCCTGAAGCAGATCAACAGGACCGAGCCACAACCCGAGCTCTACTACACTGACGCAGCTTCCTAGATGGGACGGATATCACCGTTGTCGTAGACGGAAGTCATGCCCTCATCACAGCAGGCACAGAACTTGACTTAAACGCAACCGCCGATATGGAGACAAGGGCAATAGCGCGTGCCAAAGGGCACTCTTGCCGTCTTGTGCCAGACACCGGTACAGTGTACATCTACACCGACTCTCAAGCTGCATGCCGACAACTTCTCTGCAACGGAATGCACACAAATACCTCTCACATACTCAACAAGGTCCTCGCTTCAAGTCAGAAATGATACAAGGTAATCTGGGTACCTGGGCACGAAGGCATCCAAGGAAATGAGAGCGCACAAGCGCTCTCCCGAGCGTTGAACCACCGGGTGCCTGGGGATGCACTTCCACATTCAAAGGAACGTAGGACGCAACCAGGACCTCAAGAACCAGGTGGCACCAGAGATCTACGGACAGCCCGTCAAAACAGACAAAAGCACCCAACACCACACAAAATACTCACTCACCGAGAATCCGCCGTACTAAGGCAAATTCAGACAAACACGCTACCTAGTGTACACCTCACACACCAATTCCAACGGTTACCGGGGATCCCCAGGTGTCCTAATGGCGGGGTCTACCCCACCATCTATCATACTCTCTGAACATGCACACAGAACCCTAACCTTCCCCCCATATCTAATCTTACCCCCACTGCATGGAAAAGGAGGCTGGCTGACTCTAGCGCGGAAGTGCAAAGGACACTCATTGAACGCGCAGAGAAGGCCCTGTCCGCTATCCCGGGAGCTCCGGACTAAGGGATCCTTGTGAAAATAAAGTTATTTTCTTCTTCTCCTTCTTTTTCGTCTTACCGTGCGAATTACGTCACAAAGCTGACTGACACACGCCACGGCTTCCCTGGAACCAGAAGTCTGCGTGGGTGCTGTGCACCTGTTCTACTCACACGCCATCACTTGCAGGTGGCATACAGCGCGCACAATTCTACAACTTTTATATTTCTAATTCATAGTTTTGTGAATTTTCTGGGTACAAGAGAGAGAGAGAGAGAGAGAGAGAGGAAGAGAGAACTTTATAGGTCATATTTTCTAAGCGCAACCACCCGTGATAGAGGTTGAGGGTGGGCGCTTTGTCAGACGACAGTAAGGAGACAATGGTCATTGGCGGGGTCTTATGCCAGCTGGACGACCCAACTTGTACTCCGGAAATAGGGCTGAGCAGCGCAGCCTCCCACTGCTTGTAATTCCTTATGTGAAATCCGCGGTTGATGGGCTGGGGTTTCAGATTACAGGCCCAAACCATGTGTGCAGATGAGTTGGCTGATAGTCCGCACTACTTGGATATTTCCTGGTATCTTTCTGGGTACTGTCGATGGCATAGGGCGGGATTGGGAAAATGCACATCTGCAGCCAATGCCACGCTATTGATTGTCCTCTTGTATGGGATTTTGAGATGTTGACAGTTTCAGACGACTCAGCCTATATTGTTGGGTAATTTCCTTATATGTCCAGAACCCATCCCTACCCCTCCCTGTCTCACGGCACCTCTTCGGACTCGAGGTCAGCCTGGTTGCAGAATCCTCGGGCTGTCTCGTATGTCATCTCATTCCCTGGGAGGCATGAGTGCGCTGGTATCCAAATCAGACGGATTGTCTTGTCTCAGAGCGGGTCCGGAGTATATGCGCGGCAGCGTAGAAACCCCTACCTCTTGCGTAGTTTCTCAGGGTGGTTTTCCAATCCGATAAGATGAAACTGGTCGGTGCGCCCATGGTGGCGAGCGCGATGGCCATTTCATCTGCCGTACCTGGGCGGGACGTGGTGACTGAACACGAGGATACCGCACTACTTTGATGGTCAACCAATACTGCCGTTACTCCGCTTCGGCCAGGGTAGTCTGCCGTGTCTACGTAGCAGACCCCTGAGTTGAAGCGGTATCGCTTGTGCAGCGCCATGGCCCTTGCTTGTCTGCGCTCGTGGCGATGTGATGGATGCATGTTACGGGGGATTGGTGTCACACTGATGTGTAACCGAATTTCCGGATGTGGGGTGCTGTTGGGTTCATGCCGATGGGAGTAAGGAATGCGAAGGGATTCAGGAAAGCTCTCCTGGTGACAGT
Source organism: Haemaphysalis longicornis (assembly GCF_048455015.1). Classification (NCBI taxonomy): domain Eukaryota; kingdom Metazoa; phylum Arthropoda; class Arachnida; order Ixodida; family Ixodidae; genus Haemaphysalis; species Haemaphysalis longicornis. The sequence continues at coordinate 159,812,662 of NW_027526295.1, read as the reverse complement.
ACCTGCTAGCCGATTGTGTTGGTCGTACGTTGGGCTTCATTGAGCTCATCCAAGGTGTTATAGATGCCCATATCTAGCAGCCGGTCTCTGGCTACGCTGATAAATATGCTGACTGCTGGCTTGGAGGCTGTTTGAATAATTCTATTACTTTTCTTTATTTCTGCTATCATGACCTTGAGACACGGAGCGACGTACGTAATTCTGCGATGATAAACGTCTGCGCAAGACGGAGGGGGTTGCGCTCCTTGAGGCCATGGTGTTGGTTTGATATACTGGTGATTAATCTGCTAATCTAGACACCCGCATTGTGTAATGCTTGAATGATTGCTGGGTTGGTGCCTTTCCAGTGATTGAATAAACCCAGTATGCGAATGCAGTCAGTTTTGGGGATGGCGTTTGCCTGGAGGAAGATCTGAATGTCTGGAGCAGATGAAGGATCCTTACCGGCCTTGTTTGGTTGCACAGAAAGATCATCTGATTTCTGCGGGAAACAGGCCAAACCTCTACCGTGTAAGTATGTGTGTACACCATAAATTGCTTCTTGCAGGCGTTCCTGTATCGCCCCGTCACTACCACCTACTGTTGACACCGTAATTTCATCGGCGTACAAACTGTGGTAGATCTTGGGGATCTGGTCGAGAAAAGGAGGCACCCTAAACATGACCACGTTAAAAAGCAAGCACGAAGCCTTGTGCTGTCCCCATACTGCCCCGGGTCATGGAGTCTGATTGGGAGCCCCGAATGTTTAGTTGAGTGGTACTGTGTGAAATGAAGTCCACAATGTACGTATGTGTCTTGGACTCAATGCTGAGGTTGTTCAGTTTGTTAAATATGGCTGCATGAATCACGCAATCAAATGCCTTAGTCATATCCAGCCCCATGATGACCCGCGCGCCGAGAGAGGATGCTTCAGGATTGTCAATTATCAGAGCTTGCAGCTGTAGCGTCACATCCTGTGCTGATAAGCCGGTCCTGAATCCTACCATGGTGCGAGGAAATGACTATCGTTCATCCGTATGCTGCTGCAGTCGACTGAAAGCTACATGCTGAAGTAGCTTGCCAAGGCACGATATAAGTGACATTGGCCTAGGATTTTCCCGTTTGAGCTTTTTGCCCGTCTTTGGGATGAGCGTGAGCTCGACATGTTTCAATGCAGAAGGATGCTTGCCCCTACTCAACACCATGTTCAGGTAGTCGATGAGCACGGCTATGGATGAGTCGTTGAGGTTTTCGATCAGCATATTAGTGATGCCATCTGGCCCGGGCGTGGATCGTGTACTGAGCTTGGTGATGGCATCATACACCTCGGCTTTAGTGATAGGGCTGTTGAGCCCTGAGATTTGTTCTCCTGTGTAGGGTCGTGGATGTTCTTGAGTACCTTGGGGTAGCAGAGATGATGTAATTTATCCAGCAGTGTTTGTGAATCGTCGGTTTGGGAATGTAGCAAGGTTAGAATAGCTTGCGGAGAGTGAGAAATAAACATTATTGCGAGAATCGTAATGTGGGGTGGTGTTTAGCAGGCTGCGTATTGTGTGCCATGTGGGTGGTGTGTTGATCTCTATTTTCATGCGATCGCACATGACATTGCAATTCTGATTCCTTCAATAGGTGGGATTCTTTTCTATATCATTTTTTAGTCGGGCAAGACTTTGTGCCTGTGAAGACGCTTCTGGGTGCTTTCCTTGGCTTCTCACATATGGGGCAGACGCGAGTCAACTTGTTCGAAGCTTACTTCGAAAACAGTTTTAGTGGCCAAGTCGATGTGCTCATGTGTTGTGTTTACCCACTTCCCAACCTCTTCGATATTAAGGTAGTCTTTTGTCTGTCAGATTTTTCGGAAGAGGTCGCAGTCCATTACTCTGTGCTTGCGCCCCACGGATTTGGTCCACCCTGCCACGAAGAGTTTTCCACAACATAATGATCGCTCCTAGGTCGGTAAGCGTGTTTCTCCACTGTGTGCTGTGGACGCTATGCCCTATACTGTTGTGCCCGAGCGCCCGGCCCAAACCGCCCGCGGCAGACGTGTCCCAATTTGAAGGAGCCGCAGAGTCGCCTCTCCTTTCCCTTCTCAACCGCTGGGCCGAATTATACCTCAGACGAACGTCCCACGGCAGACACGCACCTGCATTCCTGGAGACGGCGTCGGTGAGTCGACTTCCCTTTCCCCATCGTGGTTGCTTGGCTGACGCAACCGATTCATCGTATTAAAACGTCTGCCAGCAAGAGTCCTGATTGGAGCGATTCAAACCTTTCGCGGCTGCAATGGACCACGGGGGTAATAACCAGCCCGGAAACACAGCGACCGCGGTACTTTTCCGAGGCACCGAGTGGAAACGTGCTGCCGCCTTTGTGCAAGCTGTGTCGTCTTTCGGGGCTGTTACTCTGGGATTAGGCTTTTTAGGCCTGTCTGTAGGCTTGGAAGTCGGTGGCCGCTCCCTGCGCTGCGTTGCAGGCAGGAACGGCCCAACATCCATCTCGTCGTCGGATGCCCGAGGGGTGCCCGACGGACCGGGCCCCCCGGACTTGGCCCCCTTTCGGGAGCCCTTCGTTTGAGCCGCCACCGTCGGGGGCGCCAGAGGTGGCACAGGCGGTGCGGTGGCGGTGGGAGCCGGTGCGGGGCCCGTGGTGTCCATCACCTCGGTACCCTCCAACGCACTGGAGGACGGGGAGACAGAGGCGGGAGCGGCACCGGTCCCGACAGGAGTGGTTTGCACCACAACCGCTGCTGCCTCAGCAAGCGGCGTGGTGCCGGGTTGGGCTGCGTGAGGCAACCCAGCGGGGGGCGGGGGCGGGACCAGGTCAGACTCGCTGAACTGGGTCCCTGTGGACACCAGACGCCGCTCCGCCCCCCGGCGAGCCGCGTCAGCATACCTCCCCAGAGGGAAAGAGGCGAACCTCTTTCTCGCCTCCGGGAAGGTGATGGTCTCGGTTACCTTGATGTTGATTATCTTTTTTTCGAGTTGGAACTTCTCGCACTTGCGGGAGTACGCTGCATGCGGTCCCCCGCAGTTTACACAAGTGAGGGTATCGGATTGGCAGTTGTCACTAGGATGATCGTGCGCCGCGCATTTCGCACACGTCGTTCGGCCACGGCAAGAGTTCGTACCGTGCCCGAACCGCTGGCACTTAAAACAGCGCCGCGGGTTCGGGATGTACGGACGTATTGAGCACCGGATAAAACCTGCATATATATGTTGTGGGAGAACTGCGCGGTCAAAGGTCAAGATGATGTGCTTGGTGGGAATCTCCTTGTCGTCTCTACGGATAGTGATGCGTCTCACGGCAGTGACGCCCTGATCCTTCAAGCCGGCAAGGAGATCCGCATCGGTTTCGTTCAGGAGGTCTGTCTCGGATATCACACCCTGCGAGCTGTTGAGGCTCCGATGGGGTGTGACCCGGATGTCAAGATCAGCCAGTCTAGTCTGAGCTAGAAGCTTTGCAGACTGCTGCTTGTCATTTATTTCAATGAGGAGTTCACCAGACCTTTGTTTTTTGCATTTATACGATTTTCCTACTATGGCTTCAAGATACTTGGCGATCAAGAAGACTGACTGAGATGCAAGAGGGTGGGTTGAATTGAGGGATTCCATCACAAGAAATCGAGAAAAATGGTTCGGTTCAGGAAAGGTTAACGACGGCAACGGAGGAAAGGAAACTTCGGTGCGGCCGCTTTTCGGGGGCCGATCACGTTTGGGGGGGGGGGGGGGGGGGTTTGGAAAATGCCATATGATACATTGGAAAGCAGGGAGACGGGGGTACTTTCTCCTTTGACCTTACCCTGGTAGTCAAAGAGGTCCCGGAGCTCCCTGCCTGGTAGACAGGCAGGGAGCCCATCGGCCGGAGCTTGACCAAGGCTCCGACGGCCACCGTTCGTGGTTTCTAACCCTCCACCTATAAACACATTGCCACGGTTGGATCCAGCGTATGTTTGGTGGCTCGGGGTCCGCGGTATCGCCAGTACCGTCACCAAGATTGCTCAAGGTGCCCCGGATGTAGCAGTGGTACTCCGCTCCATGGCAATATATGAAGTAGGATACCTTGTTGCCAGAGAAAGCTATACTGGCCGCATTTGCCTGTCTCATCATTTTGGCATAGATGGCTGTGGAGTTTCGGGAATACACAATCCTTTTTGCTATGTCTTCCGGTGAGTCATAAGAGGGTATGTTATGGATGACCCCTTCACGGAATTTTCTGGAGGGGCCACGTGGGCACCGGTAGCGTAACTTGTTTCGCCTATCGTGAGGTATTGAATTCGAGGGTATGTTACCCTTTTTTCGAGAAGCGCTGTACCACCAGAATATTTTAATCATGTTTTCAGAGAAAATGTCTGTTGTGGTCACTTCTCGGTCTAGGTCGTGTTACATTGGTGAAGGCATCTCTACACCGAGCTCCGCCGCCTCCATCACGTAGCTGGTGGATGAGCGTCGAGCACTTGAGCTGGTCTTGTGTTGACGACAAATAAACTGGTTTTAGTGTATGGCGAGAAATGAACAGCGAAAATATCGGATCGGCATGGAGCCGACGGGCACAGCAGCGCTCTTAGTTCAGCCCTCAACGTCGACTGATGCGGACCACCAAGATGCGGCACACTGCCCGTATAAAGTACAGACACAAAAGAAAACCCGTTTTCAGTCCCGTGATAGCCGGCGCACATTGGGTCTGACAAAAGGGGAAAAAGGAGAGATCTCCGTAGGTGGCTTCCCCGCTAGAACCAGTTTTCTCGGGATTTTGCAACTTCCGCGGGCGTGATTCACCGCAGCAAGGGCCCGCGCGGCGTACACGCTCCTACGTGTCGCAGCTTGTTTGAGGAAGGTGGGCTTTGCCGCCAAACACACGGAGCTTCTCCGCGCTACACCAAATTTATAGCGCCCGCACAGGGTAGCGGCGCGCTGAATCGTAACAGCCGGCAGCCCGTAGGATACTGTCTCTCAAGGCAGCTTCGGTCATTAGGGCCACATTGAGTCCGTCCCGCGGCCGAATTGCGACTTTGTTGTCGTCTTTATGTAGATGTGGGCCTCGCGCATGTTGAAAGAGGTGATTCCTTGGATGCGTCATTGCTTGTGGTTCGGTTGCGTAGCGAAGTGCACGCTTCCGTGATCGGTGGAGGGTTGCGTCTGATGCACCCGTGGGTCGACGTGCTGGGGTGCGGCCATGCTTGCGCCAGTAACATTAGATCCAACCCGTGGTGTCTTCATATTCTTATTGCGAGATGGATTAACCGGTTACCGTGCTTACCAGCCTTGTGAAGCATAGTTCCTCAAAGCTCCCGATTCATGCCCAATACCTTAAGTGTGTATGCGAAGCGAAGAAAGGAAAAGCAACTGCTGTTTCACGCTGAACAATGTGCACTGCTCGCGGAGATACCACGGAGAAAGAAGAAGGCTGTGTTCCTAACGGTCCCGTTTTTGCAACTTGTAGTGTCGCGTCGGCGAAGGCCTTAAAGGCCGAAGAAAACAGACCTGTACTCAGGTTGAAGAGTCAAGCCAAAGAGGGCGTTTATTTAGAATGACGTCGGATATATATACATACCTTCGGCTTAGCGAAGTAAAACCACCGAAACCGAAACCGAAACCCCGGATAATACCTTCCACCCTTGAAACACTCCCCCTTGGGAGATAAAAGCTAGATACGTGAACCGAAATAACAAGTCTTAAGAACCTAGACATACCAAAATAAGACAGCTCGTGCAAACTAGAGTTCGAAATAGCAGAACTGTTCAGAAGAGTTCGAAATAGCAAAAGAAATACTTGCGGCCTGTTCGGCAGCTTACACATTATTGAAGAGATGAGGAGCGCTTACATTACGGACGGTTCTGGAGTCGTCTGGGCCATTGTAGTGTCGCGTCGGTGACGGCCCCGAAGGGCGAAGCAAACAGACGTGCACTCGGGTTGAAGAGTCAAGTAAAGAGGGCGTTTATTCAAAATGGCGTTACATATGGTGTTAGAACCACCGAAACGGAAACCGAAATCCCGGATACTACAATGATGTCCACCAGTATGAATAAATCGGCCGTCGTTCGAGGTACAGCGGCGGTTTCTGCCAGCAGTAATATTCAGCAAACAGTCCTGCCTGCCTCATCTACCTTTCGGTAAGTTCGCTCATGACTGTTTTCCTACGCGCGGACCTCAGAGGGTGCCCATACTCGGCCCAGGACTTAAGGAATGGGCTCAGAGAAGCCATTGATCTCAATGAGATTAGCTCTATTGGACAATTTCAGATGTCTCACGTTTGGATGGTCACGGGCCGTACTTTGTCTGCCAAATCAAAGTTTGCGGCCACCGGAGAAATAGTTGTGAAAGATGGTCGCCGTTGACCCGGAAACAAGAGAAGTACGGATGAAGCTTCTCGGGCTTCCTGAACGCCTAGAAGATGCCTAAGTGTGTGAAGCATTGTAGCCCTAGCGCAAAGTTGTATCTATATCTGGGAAAAATGGAGAGTTCCTGGGATGGAGAATATGCAGACACCTAACCATGGCAACCTCATTACAGTACAAGAGACAACTCGGGAGTGAGGAGGTGATCGAAAGAGCTTTGCGGCTCTTCCTTTCTGATTACGAGGTAATTGCCGCCCGTTCACTTGTCCTTACGGCGGGTTGTCTATTATTTCTTGAAAACGAATTAGGGTACTCTTTCTTTCTTTCTTTCTTTCTTTCTTTCTTTCTTTCTTTCTTTCTTTCTTTCTTTCTTTCTTTCTTTCTTTCTTTCTTTCTATTTATCTGTCTCTCTCTCTTTCTTTTCTTTCTCTTTCAGGGCCCCTGCTACGGGTGGCAAGTAGCGCGCGGGCAAAACATACTATATTGCACGCTTGCAGTCGAGTGTACAAACGAACTACAGAAAATACATTTGCCGTCATGCGCCTCAAACGCTCAATGGGCGACTAAGTTGCACATAACAAAGAATTCCACAGGATATGTTATACCTGCACTCCAGAGTTTTTCAGTGCAGTGCAATGAGTGGACGCTGCCCTCAAATACCAGGTAGGTGTGTAGGGGCGGTTCAGATGTGATTTTTTTATGCACGGTGTACCGGGGCGCCTAATGTCTATGCATCCAATGATAGTGGCCAACGAGGCAGTTTTTCGAAAATATGGATCAGTTTTTGATCTGTGATCATGCTGTTGTATTCATGGGCAACTTTAATTGCGCCTGCGAACTATATGATCGGGCCCAACCTCTAGCATCTATGAATAGGAGCGCTGCGGTTTTGTCGTCCGTCATTGCGACTTCTGGGCTAGTCTCTACTGGGTTATAAGGAAGGGACGCTTGCTGTACATGCATTTTCAAGTGCATTCATATGCTCTCCCGCACAGGATTTACATTTCCTCTACGCTCCTTTCCGACCGCCCTGTATGTGACGTCAAGCCCACTTCTTTTTCGGATTACTGTGTTGTCGTTGTGAGCCTAGGCAGAGGTGGTCGCAGTGCTTTCAGACCCCAATGAGCTCTACGGAAACTTAATTTGTCTCTATTACGGGATGAGGGCTTTTGTGGCCATCTGTGGGCAACATTAAAGGCAGGCATTTACATGTAGTTACCTTTACTTGCATCATGGGAGCTGATCAAACAGAAATTATAGGGTATAGCGACAGAGTGTGGCTCGAGAAATGCTTTCTACAAGCATTACCACGAAAAATAATTGCTTAAAAACCAGTATAACCTCCACGGAATTGACAGCGAAATGCCTGGTACGTGCGTGGAAGAAATTGCTCAAGTAAAATGTCAGCTTCAGAAGTTCAATGCGCAACGATATCGGCGCGAGCGTATGCGGTTCTTAAACAACCGTGATATGCACTGTGAGAATCCGGCACGCCAGGCTTTACTTCACGAGCGCCACCACGCTGCCACTAAGTTCATCCCGGCTATAAATTAAATGGTGTTCTTTCAACCAGAACGAAAAAGATTATATCTGAATTTGGGAATTATTATAAGAAATTCTTCAGCTATATTATAAGAAGCTACAAGAATTATTGGGAATTATTAAAAGGAACTACAAGAAACTGCTGTGCAGACTGTCGTTCAAATTCCATCGCATTGCGCATGTGTTTTTTATCTATTTACCCTTTACCGCGGCCACCATTTCCCTTACCGGACAAAGACAAAAACAACAATACTTACCTAACAAGGTACCTCACAATAAGCTAATTTTAGACCTTAGGAAGACTGGCATCCCTGCAATTTTTGTCTCTTGTATTGCAGCTTACCTGTCCAACCGCAAAGTATTTCTTTATGTAGCAGGCAGCCCTCAAGTTGTCTTCCATTCACTTATGGAATCCCGAAAGGAAGTGTAATAGGTCTCATGCTTTTTCTCGAATTGTAGAGGCAGTTAACCATGGTGTTCAGATTCGACTCTTCGCTGAGCATTGTATCCTGTATAAAAATGTTTATTCTGCCACTGATGGAGACGACATTCTGAAATGGTGTGATGAATGGTGTGCGATTATTAATGCTAACAAGTGTGTGTGTCGCCCTGTAACTCGTAAAAAAGTAGTACTCAAGGCTGTGGGCAAACTAGGTTCGTTGCTGCTGGAAGTGGATTGGTTGATTGATTGATTGATTGTGGGGTTTAACGCGCCGACGCAACGCAGGCGATGAGGCGCGCCGTAGTGGAGGGCTCCGGATTAATTTTGACCACCTGGGGATCTTTATCGTGCGCCGAAATCTCGTACACACGGGCGTTTTTGCTTTTCGCCTCCATCAGAACAGCGGCCGCCGCGGCCGGGAATCGAACCCGCGACCTTGTGCTCAGCAGCGCAACGTCTTAGCCACTGAGCCACCGCGGCGGGTCTGGCAGTGCATAACTTATTTGTATGTAAGCTTTACACTAACCAATAACTTGTCCTGGAACTTTCACATCAACATTTGCTCATTTGCATTTCAAAAGCTTTGTTTTCTAAAACATAAGCTAAAAATGCCCAACCTAAAGTAAATATTCTGGGTTACGTAGCATTAATAAGACCCAAACTCGAGTATGTAGAGATATTTTGGTATCCGTAAAAAAATTTTAAAATTCGTAGTCTTGAACTAATCGAAAGAAAAGCTGCGAAGTTTATTCATAACAAAATTTTCCGAACTGACTCCCCTACAGAAATATTCAAAAACAAACGACCTACCGCCACTAGAATTGAAAAAAAGCAATTCAGGTTAGATTTTCTTTCCCTGCTCGTAGGTAACAAACTAGAACTCGACCCCTTACTGTTTGTATCGCCCCTAACAACAAGAGTTCAGTGTTGCGGAGTTACCATTCCGGAATTGGAATGACTCCGTATTCGTTCCACATTTTCGATATGCCGGAATGGAATGGGAATGGAATGAGAAGAACGCGTGGAGGAATGGAATAGTAATGGAATTAAGCGCCTTTTGCCCGGAGTGGAATGGGAATGGAATGGGGATATTTAGACGACGGCGTAACCATGGCTGGCGCCTTCAGGCTATTTAATTCTGTGGCGACGACTGCGTCGGTATATTTCAAAAAGAGTACCGGCAACGAAAACGAGATCGCATACCCGGAATATCGAGCAACTGAATCCGCGCAGCCTGCTGCAGGGCGTGTGAGAGCGTACTTCGAGCGGCACCGAAGTGGCGCCGTCAGGTCGGTTCTTTGCCCTAGAGCAGGCTTTTTGAGGCATAGCTATCTTTGTGCAACTTTCCGTGGCGCCGATGGCAGACCGGCGTCTCTCTCAGTAGGCAAGCAGGCAGGGAATAGCATCGGGAAGCGGGGGGGGGGGGGGGGGGGGGAGATACGAACGGTGCTCATCTGGAGCCGTGGTGTTTCTCACCGCAAGCTGATGCTGCGAAATCTTGGAGCTAACAATATGAAGCGTTCGCGCATGAAACTCAAACAACGAGGCTCCTTGGAGTTCTCCTCCTACACTCCTTACCCGGCGTGTAGTGAATAGCCATGTGGCTTGTAAGCAGACCCTGTAGGCATTGAACGGGAATATGGCTCCAACCTGTCGATCGTTTGTCCGCGTGTTGCAGCGGGGCCCCGGGGCTTCAGAAAACCAAAGCCAAGGCAGCAAAAAGAAAATTGTGTGGGAGGATTTGCGTGCCCCCAAAATGTTACGGAGCTTACGACCTCCATGCTCTGCTACGGCAGCTACGGTAGCGGGTAGCTGGGATATACGATTACGCTAGACATTTTATAGGACCATGCAGAACAAACCGCTGCCGAAAGCAGTTTGTTACTAACAGTTCCGCCTCCAATAGCACCCTCGTTTGCGAGTGCTTTGACAGCTCTCAGCAGTGCGAAACCGTGCTTTGCTTCCATCCGAATGTGCGGTTCTCTCCTCCAGTTGTGCCAAACGTGTTCGTGGTTTCGTTCCTATGCTTCTGTGCACGTGGCCTTTGTGCCTGGATGCAAGCATACCTGATTACTGAAGCCTTAGTCGTCGGCTTGAGCATCGCCACTATTCAGGTAGGACGGTTTCACCATCAAGATTTGTTTGATCAGGTCCACGCGCATATTGGTTGCGCGTTCATGAAAACAAACTGCCTGTCCATGGTTCTTTATTTTGACAGGGCTCCCGTCATGATATGGTTCTGTCACATTAAATAAGGGGGTCATAAATAATGTCCTGTATTAAACGGATTGGGTTGAGGTAGTGCCAGGGCAATAAACAAGCGCAATGGAGGTCAACCTTGGAAGCGCTGGCGACTTTTCTAGGATGAATACAAAAGCTATTAACGGTGTTCCGTGCCGACGCCCTCTTGCCTCTTACATTGGTACAGTAGCATTTGTGATCAATGCTGTGAATTGACTTGAAATCATTCAAGTAAGCATTTAGCATGCGTGTTGCAAGCTCCGCGCGACATGCCCGTGAGTTATTTACAGCATACTAATTACGCGTGTATGACGGTACGCAGAACAGATGGAAAGATAGCACGCCACAGACTCAGCCACAAAACCGAAAAAGCAGCCATCAACCTAATAGTTTCGTCTCGCGTCGCGCAAGAACAAACCTTAGAACATGCTAACATGCAAATACCATAGGCACTTGGATCCCGCTACTTGTACTGCCCCTTTTGAAAGAGAAAGTTGTTTTAGTGGGACCGATGGCATTCTGTAAAAAAAACTAATACATTCCCCTTTATACCCGTTGCTCGACCGAAAAGCTCTGATAAGGTCTCCACACACACATCGCGTGCGTGAAACCGGGAGGGGGGGGGGGGCGCAAATTAAGCCTCTCTCTCTCTCTCTTTGAAAATGGGATTCCATTGTGGCAAAACGCTTATTTGAAAATCTAAAAAAAAAAAACACGAACGGTTCTAAATAAGACAACACAAGCGTTGATCATGAAGAAGGAGTACAACAGTATACCTTTATTTTATAAACCTCGTAACGGTGTACATTTATGTGGATCGTAGTTGCGTTTACTTGTGCGCGAAAAATCGTCGCATGGGTTCGGTTTTCGCTTGCGGTTTCGGTCTTTGAAGGTTTAACGATCAGTTAGACGCACTTTCAGCGAAAGTTGGACTCACTTTTAGCTTGCGCGCTTCTCTATACTTTCGTAAGGAAGGGATACGGTAATTTTTTCTTTGGGTAGTTATTCTGCACGAGATATATGTAACCAACCCACTACTGCCTTCCAACCGTCGGTGACAAGTGACACATTTTGCATAATTTTGCAGTTCCCAACCCATGTGATAGCGTCAGATTCATGTTGCGTCCCCAGGTAACTGATGCTGCGAAATCTTGGAGCTGTTTTTAAGTTTTTTTTTACGTTGAGGAATTAAAGGAATGGAATAGAACTTCCCGTCGATTCCAGGAGTTGGAATGGGCTAACTTCTACCATTCCAAGGAATTGAAAGGAATGGAATTGCGACAAGCTCTAATTCCTCGGAATGGAATTGGAATGGAATGGGGATACCCATTCCGCGACACTGCAAGGGTTACCCCGCGTCAACCTCACGCTCTTACTCCTTACTTTGCACGGACTGGACTTTTCAAGTTTTCTTTTTCCACGCACTGTAATTGTGTGGAAATAGCCACCACGAACGTGCTGTCGTAAAGTGGTGTGGTACTGTTCTTTTTGCAACAAACAAACAGACAAACACTAACAACTAACTAACTAGCTAACTAACTAAACAAATATGTAAATAAATAAATAAATAAATAAATAAATAAATAAATAAATAAATAAATAAATAAATAAATAAATAAATAAATATCGTGAGTTTAAGGCGTAAGAGAAGTGGCAGCGTTGTAAATGAGCAGCCACTAAGCAGTGCAGCATAAAGCAGAAAACCTGTGCTGGTCTCCGTTAGAAGCAAAAGATTAAAAATAGTAGTTGAAATGAACACTGCTGCTTCAATCGAGGGGCCATGATTACTTACCCTACGTCATTGCAAAACCGATATTTCAAGTTTATTTTTAAGCCGGAGAGCAAAATACCGGGTGGGGCATGCATATATACACCGACGATGGTACACCATAGTGATGGAGGGGAGAAACTCCCTGCGCCCGGTAATGAGCCGGTCGGTCGCCGAAGAAGCGTACGGGACAAGTTCCTCTCCTCTGTCACTGTCGAGCCCGAGCTTGCTTCGGCAACTCTCCGCCAAGTGCAAGTGTCGTATGGTACAGATCTAGATTGAACGCTTGCAGTTACTATGATATTTGGATATCAGGCTTATAACTTCGCCGTGGTGTTCCTACGACCATAAACAAATAATTTACATCATATTTGCACAAAGAAAAAGTTCAGTGCAGTTGGACTGGAAGAAATAATTCTTGGAAGATTACCTGGTTTCTGTCCAACCAGCATTTCTGTTGGCGGTTTGATTTTGGGGTTGTTCTCGTGTTTGTCCTTAACAAATGTAGCATAAAGTTTTACGGTTCCTCTGTAATTAAAAAAAACGTCAGTGGAACACTTTCTTTGTCTGTAGCAGCCTACACTAAGCAACTGCTACACAAGAGTAAGAATGGTGGCTCACTAACGTGGACACAACTTAGAAGTTTAGAGAAGGCGACATTGGAAGCAGTGAACTTCTGCACATCGCTGCCGCAGTTAAAGCAGTTGGTACCGAGTTGGCTTTACTATGCATAAGATGGGCGGCTGGGCGGCTCCATTACCAGCGGAGTGGCTTAGCTCATAAAAGCCACACACGCCTTTCCTGCTTCGGAAGATGCCTCCAACACGAAATATATATGACTCCCAGTGCAATTTTTCAAGAAACTGCCGTGATACCCCCGCTTCAGCACCATTTTAGGCCGAACGGAGTGCTAGAAAGCTGCTGCAAACCGAATGGTCCCAATGAGGCATGCAATTCTACCATGGGATTTGCCACGATAGCGCGAAATAGGGGTGCCATGTTTGTTTTGTTCGGTTCTGTCCGAACAGCTTGTTGGAATCCCGTACGGGCACACATATGGTATGAAAGACTGTCAACAGGAGATGGGGATACATTTTGATATGGTCGTCAGCTTAGTCTTTTCAAAGTGTTTTTTTTTCGGAAAAAGTTTCACTAAAGCGTTTACACGCTGCTGAAGCAATTCGACAATTTTTATGGTCTAATTAAACATACCAGGAAACTGGGCAGTTAAAAAACGGTTTTGCGATGTCTTCGCGCGACCAGCAGAATTATGATTCGAACCACAATGTTTGTCGTTTTTGTTCTTTTTGTTCCTAAAGATTCGCTACCAATAGGGTCGTGCAACCAAATTAAGTTTCTGGTTGTTATAAGCACTAACTCTACTCTTATCTACTCCTGTCCTATTTGAGTATTGTTGCCTGTCGCGATAGGAGAGAGGCAACAATCGTAAATGTGACTGCGATGTAAAGCAAGCAAAGTAGCTATCAAAACGCCTGATGAATGTGTAGACCATGATGATGTAAGTAGTGTCCGTAGACAAAATTCTAGTTTGGGGTCACCCAAACATAAGCTAGGGAGTCTACATTTGCGCCCATCCGTGCCTCGATCTTTAGCGGTGGTGTCAGCCTTTGTCGCACCACTCGCCATCGCCCGCCAGCCAGGTTTCCATGGCAACGCGCGACGAAAGCGCTGTTGGACCCCGGCCACTGGTCAGTTTTACCAGACTAGGCGATTAATAGCCGAATCGGGCTACGTTTTTTTTTACTTGGCGTCAAAGTTTTTTTCTTGTGGTTGTGTGGATATTTTTGGGCTATATTGCCATCGAGATCTACACCGCCTCTTCCACCCTGTTATCACCGGGTTACGGACTCGACACACCCAGGCTTGGACATCGACGCTAATTAGCGGGTTTTCTTCGACAGTCCCGTCATCGCCATGGGCGTCGTCGGTATCGGTTTGTACCACGTGCGAATACGCATTGAATACACGGGTTCGTCAACCCCGCGGCATCCCCGCACGTGCAACTCTGATTGAATGGAGGCAGAAGCGTAACAAAGGAACGACTTCAGCAGCACGGGTCTGTGCAATGAATATGGTTGGTACAATGTAACCTGGAGTTCAATGTCACACCAAGATATTTCCCTTCTTGTACACTTTGTAATACATCATGGTGTAAAAGATAGCTACAGTGCTGGGTTTTTTCTTATTAGTAAATATTACATTGTAGTATTTAAATATGTTCAAATTAATCCGAAATTGCGCACACTAATGTGAGATTCTAAATAATCGATGATTATGAGGTTTAACGCGCCGGCGCTACACAGGGGATGAGGCGCGCCGTATAGTGGAGGGATCTGGATAATTTTGACCGCCTGGGGATCTTTAACGTGCGCCGACATCTCGAACACACGGGCGTTTTAGCTTTTCACCTCCATCAAAAAACGGCCGCCGCATCCGGGAATCGAACCCGCGTCCTTGGGCTCAGCAGCACAACGCCTGATTTTAAATAAATGTGCTTGTAACAAACGTAAATCATCGGCAGTCATGACACGGTAGCACAACACGAACTCATCAGCGCACAATCTAACATTTGACCGGATACCACTGGGTGAATTATTGACAAAAATCAAAAACAGCAATGGCCCGACGACTGATACCTGGGGCACGCCACAGAGGACGTCAGCGGGCGAAGATGACGTGGCACTTAAAACTATCCGAAGGACAATTTGCCATATACTTTAATGCAGCCGTACGGCTTCATTGAGTTGGATGTCAAATTTTCCTTCGCGGAAGCTTACTCCACCTTAACGATTTTCCTTAAATCTGGTTGATGACTACCCGTTGTGCACGTGCGATAAGATACCGTTTTAACAACCGAAAAGGTGGCTAGGGATTCCCAGAAGTGATAACTTATGCAACAGCAGGTTGTGTGGCACGACCTCAAACGTCTATTTAAAATCTACAAAAACTGCGTCTACTTGCAACCCTGGTCGAAATAGAAGGTAACAGCATGAATGAACTCGGTTAGGTGTGTCACACACGATAAACCAGAGTGAAAACCATGCTGTGCTGGCGAGAAGAAATAGTTAGCTTCGAGGTCTTTTAGACGAGTACAAAATATGCTGAAGCGTCTTACAGCAAACTGACTTAAAAGATCCTGCACGATAACTGCATACCTGCTTCCGATCCCCAGCTTTTGTACATGGGTGTGACTAGTGTCACTAGATAAGGGTTCAGAGTATCAGTACTCTTTTCACCTATTGTTCCATGCCGCCGCCATGATCATCGGCGAGTTCGCATCACGCGACATTAGTTCACACTGCAACGGTTCTTGGGCACCACCATTTTGTTGTTTATTCGTTTTAGTCCTTTAGCTGTGGTAGACTTAACTTGTCCTCCATGCTCTGCGGCTGCGCGCTACTGGCGTCGTTCCGAACACGACTACTCACGTCGCTCCCGAGCTTCGCAGCATTTAAGTTTCAGAAGGGTGTCCGAAAATGCCATTTTTTGCGCCTTCGGCAGTGTTGTTTTGAAACTACCCGGTCAAAGTTAGCGGCAAAGCCGCACAAGCAGCAATGTCGCAACATCGATAAACACCAAAATGGATGCCGCTGCTCACTTCCGTACCTGAGTGACGGTACTCTGAAAACTTATTCAGTGACTATAGGTGTGACATTTGCGCTTTTCTAATCAAAGGGTAGCTGATGATGATGATGATGGTTGTTTAATGGCGCAAGGCCGACTAGGGCAAAGAGCGCCAGAGAAGTTATTTAATGAAAACAAGTGATTACCACAAAAGGTAGGTATAAAATGTGTAAACTGTACATAGTAAGATCAATAAAGATAATGGTGATGGCTGGTGTATAGGGCCAGATGTGATTACGCATGATAGGAAATGAGGTTTAAAAACTTAACATCTGACAAATATTTAAAAACGCGTTTCACAGAAACCGTGGCATCGTCACCTAGAAACAGCGATGGGTGTAGGGGAATATGTTGTCTGTAGAGTTCTCTGAAGTGTTTGTGTCGTGTTGTGTCAAGTGCCTTGCATTGTATGAGTATGTGGACTACGGATAGGCCCTCCCCACACCTGCTACACAGGGGTCTTGGAGATCCCGTGAGCAGGTGCGAGTGCGTTACATGCGTATGGCCTATCCGTAACCTAGCTAAGGTAACTTCAATGTGCCTGTTGTGTGAGTCAGTAGTGTATTGTCCCAAGTGTGGTTTTATTACGTGTAGTTTGTTGTCTGTCTGTTCGCTCCAGTCTGCTTGCCAAGTTTTACGGAGTTGTTGTTTAATGTGTGGCTTGAGGTCTGTGTAAGGTAGTGTTGCCATGTCGACTGTGTTTCGGAGTGCAGCATTGGCGGCCATTTCATCCGCCACTTCATTACCGCCAATGCCAGAGTGGCCTGGCACCCAACACACAGTCACCCCAAGGTTTGAAGAATAAGCTACCATAATCGTTTTGAAGACAAGATTAATGACATGGTTTTTTGATGACTTTCCGGATGATAATGCACGGACGACGCTCAACGAATCTGTATAAATGACGGATGTAGGAATATGATGTTCAACTATGTGACTTACAACCAGAAATATGCCATATGCCTCTGCCGTAAAAATACTTGTATTGACATTCATTGTCCTACATGCTTCGAAATTGGGACCATGCGCAGCACACGACACTGCAGTGAACGTTTTAGATGCATCACTGAAGAACTCTGCTGCCCAGTATTTATTCTGCAGATGCATGAAATGCTGCAAAATCCCACTTCTTGGTGTCCTGTTCTTATTGTATTGTACAAAAGACAAGTCACATGCTACAGGACGAAGAAGCCATGGTGCTACAAGATCAGTGTGAGATGATTTGAATGTGTCTAAGAAGGAGACCCTATGAATAGTCACCTCGTCCCTCACTCTCTGCGAGAAAGGAACAGCAATGGATGGGCGGTTTAAAAAGAGTTTAGTTGTGGATGTATCATTAAAAACCGGTTTAAAGGGATGGTTATTCATTGATGAGATTTTGGAGGCATATAGGAGGTCAACATAAGTTCGCTGGTACGCGAAGCACCATTTGTCGCATTCTGCATAAAGACTGTGGACAGGACTGGTACGGAACGCTCCACAAGACAGGCGAAGCCCTAAGTGAAGCACTGGGTCGAGCATTTTAAGTGCTGTTTTTGTGGCTGAACCATACACAACGCTTCCGTAGTCCAACCGTGACCCTACCAACGCGGCATAAAGTCTAAGCAGGAGTTGTTTGTCTGCACCGTACGATTGGTGAGACAAGACTTTTAGAATATTCATTGTTTTTAGGCATTTTTGTTTAAGTCGTTTTATGTGGGGTATGAATGAGAGTTTCTCGTCAAACACCACACCCAAAAACTTGTGTTCTCTTTTTACTGGAATCGAGTCACCAAAGAGTTTTACGTCGGGATCGGGCAGGATGCCCCGCCTTTTTGAGAATACAACGCAGGTACTTTTAGAAGGATTAAGTTTAAATCCATTTTCATCTGCCCAGCGAGAAAGTTTATTTACCCCAAGCTGGACCTGACGTTCACAAACGGATATGTTACATGATTTGAAAGATATTTGAACGTCATCTACATACATCAAGCAGGATATGGTTGGCGGCAGTGCCTTTCGGAGAGAGTTCATCTTAACTATAAACAAGGTGCAGCTCAATACGCCACCTTGAGGCACGCCATTCTCCTGCACGTGAACATTTGAAACTGCCGAACCGACCCTGACACGAAATGTTCGTGAAGACATGTAACTACAAAGAGTGTTCAGCATGTTACCCGAGATACCAAAAGCTTTTAGGTCTCTAAGAATGCCGTAGCGCCATGCTGTATCATAAGCCTTTTCAATGTCAAAAAATACTGTCATACAGTATTGCTTATGAATGAATGCATCCTTTATGTAGGCCTCTAGAGAAACCAGCTGATCATTTGTGCATCGCCCCGCCCGGAAGCCTGCCTGGCAGCTCTCGAGAAGATCATTGTACTCAAGAAAGTACACGAGCCTACGGTTTATCATCTTCTCGAGGAGCTTGCACAGGCAGCTTGTCAAAGCAATGGGCCGGTAACTGGAAGGAGAGGAAGAGTCCTTCCCTTCTTTTAGGAAAGCCACTACTATGGCCTCCCTCCAAGAGCGAGGAATGTGCCCCGAAAGCCAAATCTTGTTATATAGGTGGAGGAGTGTTAGAAGAGTGTCTGAGTGTAGGTGCTGTATCATTGTATATGTGATGTTGTCTGGGCCTGGAGCTGAGGGTTTACAAGTGCTCAAAGCGGTCCTCAGCTCGTGAAGTGAAAACTCCGAGTTATAAGAGGAGGTTGACTTATCATTATCAAGTAAAGACTTCTTTTCAGCCAATTGTTTGTGTTTAATGAAAGTGCTAGTGTAGTGTGCTGAACTGGACACGTGTTGGAAGTGTTGTGCGAGTGTGTTAGCCTGGTCTTCCAGTTTGTCCCCTGTTGTACTAACCAGGGGCAGGCTGTGTGTCTGTTGTCCTTTTAGTTTGCGTATTCGTGTCCAGACTTTGCGAGAGTCAGTGTAAGAGTTTATGGATGTTACGAATGAGCGCCAACTCTCTCGTTTTGCCTCACGGCGCACACGTTTTCCCATCGCCTTAGCCCTTTTGAACAATAAAAGGTTTCCCGACGTGGGGTACCGGCGCAGGATACCCCACGCCTTGTTCTGGGCCTCTCGCGCCCGCCTACAGTCCTCATTCCACCACGGCCTCCTCTGGTTGCGCGGGGCACCAGAGACGTGGGGAATAGACTTTTCGGCGGCGTCGAGGATGTGCGCCGTGAGGAGTTGGGTAGCTTCTTCGACGTGTAGGTGTCCTATGGATGTGTGGTGTAGTTTGGATGTCTCTGTAAATGTATTCCAGTTAGCTCGTGCTTCATTGAACCTATTATGGGAAGATTGACTGCATGGGCCTTTACCTATGTATGTTAGTGAGGTGGGGAAGTGGTCACTGCCATATGGGTCAGTGCCCACAGCCCACTCGAGGAGAGGAAAGAGAACTGCGGAGCCAATCGCCAAGTCAAGACATGAGTATGTGTTGTGTCCTATGTTATGATATGTAGGCTGTTTATTGTTGAAAAGGCATGCTCCAGAAGATGTCAGGAATTTCTCTATCAGGCGACCTCGGGCATCCGTTCTGGAAGAGCCCCAAAGAGAGTTGTGAGCATTAAGGTCGCCTGTAAGGATGTATGGTTCGGGCAGCTGGTCAACCAGCGCCTCGAAGTCGGAGCTCGTAAGTGCAACATCAGGAGGAATGTATATGGAGCATACCGTTATCAACCTATTAAATATTATTAAGCGTATTGCTACAGCCTCAAGGACGGTGTTCAAGGTGACAGGGTGGCATGCTAAGGATTTGCGGGTGATTATGGCAACACCGCCAGAAGAGTGTGTGCAGCCATCCCTGTCTTTCCTGTATACCATGTAACTATTCAAGAAATTTGTGTGTTTGGAATTCAGATGTGTTTCCTGGACACACATTATACTTGGCTGATTGGCATGCAGAATCTCATAAACGTCGTCAAGATTATTCAGAAGGCCTCTGCAGTTCCATTGAACAATATTTTCTCTTCCCATTATTATGTGTTCAGAGCTACTGGAGTGCGACTATTTATGTAGGGTCTTTCGGGGCTTGGACTCTTGGAAGGGGTTTTCTGGCCTTCTCTACTGACCTGGACGTCGCAGCCCGTTCCTTCCGCTGCGATGAAAGCCGGAAGGGCTCGACGTCCATGTCATCATCTGAAGGCAAGGGGGTGCCCAGCGGACTACGCCCCCTTGACGTGGTACCCTTTCGGGTGTCCTTTGCCTGTGCTGCCAGTGCCGAAGGCGTGGGGAGCACCACAGATGGCACAGGCAGTGAGCGGGGGAGGGGGTCGCTGCGACTGCCTCCGTCTCCATCTCGTCCGGACCCTCGCGTGTGCTTCGGGCCGGTAGAGAGGGGGAAACGGTGGGTGCAGCAGCATCCCCACCGGACGTGGATGCCACCACAGCCGCTGCTGGCTCAGCGAGCGGTGCGGAGGCGGGTTGGGCTGCCAGAGGCAACCCAGGGGGGGGCGGGGGCGGGACCAAGTCCGACTCGCGGTACTGGGTCCCCGCCGAAACCAGACGCCGCTCCGCCCCCCGGCGAGCTGCGTCGGCGTACCTCCCCAGAGGGAAAGAGGCGAACCTCTTCCGCGCCTCTGGGAAAGTGATGTTTTCAGTGACCTTGATGTTAATGATTTTCTTTTCTAATTGAAACTTTTCGCATTTTCTGGAGTAGGCCGCATGTGGACCCTGGCAGTTTACACAAAGAAGTTGTTGCACGTTGCAGTTTTCGGCCGGGTGATCGTGCTGGGCGCATTTTGCGCAGGTAAGTCGGCCGCGACAGGTGTTTGTGCCGTGCCCGAACCGTTGGCACTTGAAGCAGCGCCGTGGGTTCGGGATGTAAGGCCGGACTGAACAACGAATGTAACCTACGTTGATGAATTCAGGAAGGGTCGCCTTGTCGAAGGTTAGGATGAGGTGCTTTGTCGGTATTTGTTTATCGTCTCTGCGGATGGTTATGCGCCTGACCGCTGTTACGCCCTGACTACGAAGGCCCTCCAGCAGGTCAGCTTCAGATTCATTGATTAGGTCATATTCGGAAATCACGCCCTGGGAGCTGTTTAGGCTGCGGTGGGGCGTGACTCGGATGGCCAGATCGGCGATGCGGGTTTGTGCAAGTAGTTTATCAGCCTGATTCTGGCTACTGACTTCAACAAGGATTTCACCGGTTCTTTGTTTTTTGGCTTTATATGATTCGCCGATGACACCTTCAAGAAATTTGGAGACGAGAAATACTGACTTTGAAGCAAGAGGGTTCAACTGGTCAACTGATTCTATTACTAAGAAGCGAGGGTAGTTGTTCGGTTTCGAAATACTCAAGTTGGGAAGTGGTGGGAACGAAACTTCGGTGCGGCCCCTTTTCGGGGGCCGATCACGTTTGGGGGGGGGTTTGGAAAATGCCATATAATACATTGGAAAGCAGGGAGACGGGGGTACTTTCTCCTTTGACCTTACCCTGGTAGTCAAAGAGGTCCCGGAGCTCCCTGCCTGGTAGATAGGCAGGGAGCCCATCGGCCGGAGCTTGACCAAGGCTCCGACGGCCACCGTTTACGGCTTCTACCCTTCACCTTTAAACACGTCGCCACGGTTGGACACGGCTTATGTTGGGAGCTCGGGGTCCGCGGTGTCGCTGCTCACCGTCACCATGAATACTCAAGGTGCCCCGTGCGGGGTAATCAAAGGGTAGCATTTAGGTTTTCAGTGATACATTGAAAATTAAAACTGAGGCTGACGAGCGCATTAAAATGTTGGTATAGATACAATAAGGGCCATGCCCGGATAGAGAATTCAGATGACTGAGTAATGATGTCACACTCTGCTCGTAATAAAAATGTCATTCATATCCTGCAATTGTAGAAGCGATTGAGACAGAATTTTGAGCTAAAAACGTGGAATAAAGTTAGGTGTTAAAGCACTCGGCTTTAGACAAGTTATGTTCCAGTAATTAGGTGTTGCCCGTGATAGCAGGAATGCCAACGGGTTCTTTTTTGTTATTTTTAATATAACGCCATACTTCTTCGGGATTTCGCTCCCCTCTGTTGGCTAGGGATGATAAATATCGGCGTTTTAAAAACTTCCGGTCGTTTTTCAACCGTGTACTAAATTCTTTTAGCTAAGCGTTTAGGCTGGGAGTGTGTGTTCGTTTAAATGCGTTGTACACTCTAGCCGTTCTTAGTATTACCATATGTAACTCTTTTGTCATTAAAGGTTTATCAACGCGCTGTTTCTGACTATTGGATGGAACAAACTTATTTGTTAAGTATTTATCCTTAAATGGGTACATAAGTTCGCTATGTATAGGTATTGGCCGTAGTTAAGAAAGGACGGCAAGAAAAAACTCAATTCCGTGCTCAAGGAATCGAAATCGCCCTTGTCATATAAATAAATCTTTCGTAAAGACGGTCTGCTATTTTTGACCCTTCTAACATCAATGTACCGGTCACAACTTCATGATCCCTAATTCTTGGTAATGGTACAACCATGGAGGAAAGAAAAGGTTAGGGGAGGCCCTGACGTCACATTTGTGAAGCCGATTCTCGCCATGACTTGAGCACACTCAGCCCAGCAGTCTTTCTCATCATCCTTTGCTGCTTCCGGTTTGATAACAGCTTCGCGGTACGGGCGGCTCGCGAAAGCGAACGCAGACGACGGGAGCAGTGTTTGGGTCCGTACAGCACGGCTACAGTGAACTAGAATATTCTAGTTCACTCTAGCACGGCGGTGTGCGCTACGTCTCAGCTGCGAAGAATTTCGCTTCTCTTCACAATGAAGAAACGCACAGCAAGCAAAGCACCGACTGTGGCTCTCGCCAACGCTCAGCGGGGAGGCTTTTGCCTGCAGCAGCCGGCGGCGGCGGCGGCTGCCCGCTCCGCCGATCTCGAGGTCACGCCAGCGCCGCTGCGGCCGTGATACGAGTTGGGGCCGCCTCCAACGGCGAAGTTTTCAAAGTGAACTAGGGCCCTATTCTCGACTGCACAAGTTGCCGGCAATTCTGGCAATTTGCCGAAAGTCTTTTCTGATTGGCTTTCAATTTTGGTCACTTGCTTCCGGTTGACAAAGCGGTTGTGTGTGCTGTCGTCATTTTGACGTTTCATGCGGTTGCAGACACCAGTTCTAAAGTTTGCCTCATTTCTCGTTACTAAAGGCGCATAATTCTTGGCCGGCAACGAGAACCCAGACTAAATGCAGCGGACATGACAACGTAAGCCTGTCTTTGCTATTCAACAACCATACTGCTTGTAATACACCCCCTCTGTGATTGGCTGAGAAGGCGTGACGTAATTTAAACAGTTGGCGGGAACGATTACGTCATGCATTGGCAACTTCAGCTTGCGTAAAAGTGACGTAATGCTACGTAACAGCTTGAAAATGGCGGTTGTTTTTGTCGCAAAATACAAGCAAAATAGGGCACAATATTGCCCCGGCTTACGGCGCCGCGAAATGTTCGGCAATTTGCAGCAGGCGCAGTTTCGCGTGCGCGCTGTTTTAAGTGCGAATGCACTTTATAAGCGACCCTAAATTCCGGTGACCGCCGTCCGTCCACATAGCAACAGCTGCGGGTGCGCGCGCTCCTCGTCTTCCTTGGCAACGGGGGGAGATGGGCGCGCGCTGCCTGGCCGCTGACATGGCACATACCCACGTGGGGGATTGGCCTGGAATCTCTTCGTCTTCCTTGGCAACGGGGGTAGATGGGCGCGCGCTGCCTGGCCGCTGACATGGCGCATACCCACGTGGGGGATTGGCCAGGAATCGGGCGTGAGAAGGGCTATTGCACCCGCTTAAAGGAGTACTGACACGAAATTTCAAAGCTGAGATCCGCTCTAGCAATCAAGTACAACGACAACACAAATAGGTGTCTGTGCATGGCACATACCCACGTGGGGGATTGGCCAGGAATCGGGCGTGAGAAGGGCTAATGCACCCGCTTAAAGGAGTACTGACACGAAATTTCAAAGCTGAGATCCGCTCTAGCAATCAAGTACAACGACAACACAAATAGGTGTCTGTGAATAAATGCATCTTTATTTCTTTGTAGTTGTGTGTGTGCGTGTGATCTCTCTTTCGCGAACATTACCGAACCGCGCAAATTCAACTCATGCATTCGCACTTTCACATTCTTCCCCTCGGGGAAATGCGGGGAAATTTTAAATCATGTTTCCTACCGAAACAAATTATAGTTTCAACTGCTTCCAAGTCAGCGATCATGGAGCATACAAATAACCTGCAGTATTTTGCTTTTATGTTTGGCAATAAAATAAAAATTATTTGTTTGGCGTAACCGCAACATAAGAGGGCAGTACAAGTATCTCCATGACAAAGAGAACCCAACGCATGACATTTGTCCATACTCGTCCTTGTAAGCTGTTGGGTCACATGATCGAACTCAAGAGAAAAAATAACAAATAAAGTGACTATTTGGTTCATTACAGCGCTGATTGAAGTCGAGCTTGACGAATGAGTGAATCGGCGACATCGGTGCGCTCCGCGGTTATCAGGCGTAGTAGCGCTTAATTGTCATAGAAGCGATGGTCGCGGCCGTCTTTTTCTGTGATCACGCCATAAACTTGTAACATAGCAGCAGACGATGGCGTGGCGGTGGTGGCGGCAAGGAAGGTGATAACGCAATAAAGCTTGCAGTGAAGAAGACAGCCCCGCTATGTTACTAAAAGTGATTGAAAGAAATAAATAGACACGGTTAAAAAATTGTGTGATGTTCTTTAGCTCGACATCCGCCTTTCGCTCGCTTTTGGATCAACGTTACTCGATTGCCTTGTGCGCCAAATTTGGCCTCCAGAAGTGTGTTTTTCTTGTCAGCCTCAGCTACCGTCTTAATTTTTATAGTACATGCCAAGTGTGTTTATATCTTTTTTGCACAATATTTGATACCATGGTAGCGTTCTTTATGAGTGATGATGATGATGGTTGGCGTTTAATGGCGTAAGGCCAACGAGGGCAAAGAACGCCAGAGAAGTTATTAATGAAAAGAAGTGATTACCACAAAAGGTAGGTATAAAACGTGTAAACCGGACATAGTAAGATCAATAAAAATAATGGTGATGGCTGGTGTATAGGGCCAGATTTGATTATGCATGATAGGAAATGAGGTTTAATAACTTAACGTCTGACAAATACTTAAACACGCGTTTCACAGAAGCCATCGCATCGCCACCCAAAAACAACGATGTGTGTAGGGGAATATGTTGTCTGTAGAGTTCTCTGAAGTGTTTGTGTCGTGTTGTGTCAAGTGCCTTGCATTGTATGAGTATGTGGACTACGGATAGGCCCTCCCCACACCTGCTACACAGGGGTCTTGGAGATCCCGTGAGCAGGTGCGAGTGCGTTACATGTGTATGGCCTATCCGTAATCTAGCTAAGGTAACTTCAATGTGCCTGTTGTGTGAGTCAGTATATTGTATTGTCCCAAGTGTGGTTTTATGACGTGTAGTTTATTGTCTGTGTTCGCTCCGGTCTGCTTGCCAAGTTTTACGGAGTTGCTGTTTTATGTGTGGCTTCAGGTCTGTGTAAGGCAGTGTTGTTATGTTTACTGTGTTTCGGAGTGCAGCACTGGCGGCCATTTCATCCGCCAGTTCATTTCCGCCGATGCCAGAGTGGCCTGGCACCCAACACAGTCACCTCAAGGTTTGAAGAATACGCCAGCAAACTTGATTTCAAGAGAAGGTTAACTACATGGTTCTTCGAGGACTTTCCGGATGACAATGTACGGACGACACTCAGCGAATGTATATAAATGATGGATTTACGAATATGATGTTCAACTATGTGACTTACAACCAGAAAAATGCCATATGCTTCTGCCGTAAAAATACTTGTCTTTACATTCATTGTTCTATATACTTCGAAATTGGGACCATGCGCAGCACAAGTCACTGCAGTGAACGTTTTAGATGCATCACTGAAAAACTCCGCAGCCCTGTATTTATCCTGCACATACATGAAATGCTGCAGAATCCCACTTCTTGGTGTCCTGTTCTTATTGTATTTTAAGAAAGACACGTCACATGCAACAGGACGAAGATGTCATGGTGCTACAAGATCAGTGTGAGATGATTTGAATGTGTCTGAAAAGGAGACCTCATGAATAGTGACCTCGTCCCTCACTCTCTGCGAGAAGGGAACAGGAATGGATGGGCGATTTAAAAAAAGCTGTGATGCGGATGTATCATTAAAAACCGGTTTAAAGGGATGGTTGTCCATTGATGAAATTTTAGAGGCATATAACAAGTCAACATAGGTTCGCTGGTGTGATAAGCACCATTTGTCACACTGAGCGTAAAGACTCTGTACAGGGCTCGTACGAAATGCACCACAAGAGAGGCGAAGCCCCAAGTGAAGCACTGGGTCGAGCATTTTAAGTGCTGTTTTCGTGGCTGACCCATACACAACACTCACATAGTCCAATCTAGACCCCACTAGGCTTGTGAAAATACGTAACAGGAGTTGCTTGTCCGTTCCATAGGACTGGTGGGACAAGATTTTAAGAATGTTGAGAGCCTTTAGACATTTATGTTTCAATTGTTTAATGTGAGGGATGAACGTAAGTTTTTCATCCAACACCACACCTAAAAACTTGTGTTCATTCCTCACAGGAATCGATACGCCATTAAGGGTAATGTCTGGGTCCGGATGGATCCCACGGTTCCTAGTGAAGACAACACAGGTGCTTTTTTCTGGATTAAGTTTAAAACCGTTCTTGTCTGCCCAGCTGGCAAGTTTTTTGACAGCGAGCTGGACTTGACGCTCACAGATGGACATATTGCATGATTTAAAAGATACCTGGGTGTTGGCTACATACATTGAATAAGAAATTGTAGGTGGCAATGCCTTCCCAAGGGAGTTCATCTTAACTATGAACAGAGAGCAGCTTAGAACTCCACTTTGCGGAACGCCGTTTTCTTGCACATGAACTCTTGAGAGTGCGCTACCTACTCTCACGCGAAACGTTCTTTCGGACAAATAACTAGCAAGGGTGTTGAGCATATGGCCCGAAACACCGGAAGACTTAGGGTAACTGAGGATCCCGTAGCGCCAGGCTGTGTCATAGGCCTTCTCAAGGTCAAAAAACACCGTTGTGCAAAACTGTTTGTGAATGAAAGCGTCCTTTATGTATGATTCAAGGGCGACAAGTTGGTCATTTGTAGATCGCCCCGCTCTGAAGCCTGCCTGGCAGCCCCCGAGAAGATCGTTGTACTCAAGAAAGTACGAGGAGCTTGCACAGGCAGCTTGCAAGGGCGATGGGCGGTACTGGGCGGTACAAGTAAGGGCGATGGGCGGTACAAGTCCGACTCGCGGTACTGGGTCCCCGCCGAAACCAGACGCCGCTCCGCCCCCCCGCGAGCTGCGTCGGCGTACCTCCCCAGAGGGAAAGCGGCGAACCTCTTCCGCGCCTCTGGGTAGGTGATGTTCTCTGTCACTTTCACGTTGATTATTTTCTTTTCTAGTTGAAATTTCTCGCATTTCCTGGAGTAGGCCGCATGTGGGCCCCTGCAGTTTGCGCAAGTGAGGTTGTCAGGATTGCAATTGTCGGTGGGTTGGCCCTGCGCTGCGCATTTCGCACAGGTTGAATCGCGCCCGACTTTGCAAGTGTTGCTGCGTAGAAGATTAGAGTCGTTGGATGTTGTGCTGTGTTTGGTACACGCACTGTCCACAGCTCGGTAAGCACTGGACGGTGATGTCAGATATGACTTCACAACGAACGATCAGATTCACAAAGGCAATAACCCTCCTCTGTGCCCCACTAGCTAGACTTTGCAGAGGGTTCCGAATGAGGAACGCAATTCACTACGTGCTCCTACTGTATGAGGTGCCTTTATTTCACAAGACGCGACGGACGTTCCTTGTAGTGTCTGCCCTATGTCTTAGCCTCGGCTGAGATTTGGGGACAGATGTTACTGGGGGTTTAACTCGCTAGTCCTTAACTCGCTAGTCCTTCTCTTTTCGCAGTGTGCGGGGCTGCCTTAGTGTGTATGTTTTATTTGTACTGATTCTGATTTTTTTTGTCATTAGTGCTTAACCAGTTCGCTATTAGCTTGCTCCCTGTGATTTGCGTAAGCGTGGAGAGTTTGGTTTGGTGCTAAGTATCATTTTTTTTTCTCATCTACAAATTGGTTTCTACAAAAAAAATATTTTTGGGCTATCGCTCCTTTTTATTTATTTTTTATTGGCTGTTAACCTGCCATAGCTTGGCTGGAGAGGGTTTCGTTCCCCAATTTTTTTTTTTATTATGGGGAACAGGGAATTAATAAAGGAATAAAGGTTGTTTTGCCGCGGCAAGAGGTTGTACTATGCCCGAACCGCTGGCACTTAAAGCAGCGGCGCGGGTTCGGTATGTACGGCCGAATAGATCATCGGCTGTAGCCTGCATTTATATATTGCGGAAGTGTCGATCGGTCGAAGGTCAGGATAATGTGTTTGGTGGGCATTATCTTATCGTCCCTGCGCATCGTGTTGCGGCGCACGGCTGTGACGCCCTGGTCCTTTAACCCTTCAAGAAGATCGTAATCCGTTTCTGTAAGGAGATCCGACTCTGAAATCACACCCTGGGAGCTGTTCAGGCTCCGGTGGGGCGTGATCCTGATGTCTTGATCATGGATGCGAGTTTGGGCAAAAAGTGTGCGGGATTGTTTTTCATTGTTGAGTTCGACAAGGATTTCTCCTGTACTGAGCTTTTTGGCTTCATACTTTTCACCTAATGTGCTTTGCAGAAATTTGTAGACAAGGAATACCGACAGTGAAGCGACGGGAATCGTTGGGTCAGCTGACTCGATCACAAGAAAACGAGAATAGTTATTCACGTTTGTTGAAAAGACAGTTGTTGAAAGAGGTGGGGATGAAACTTCGGTGCGGCCCCTTTTCGGGGGCCGATCACGTTTGGGGGGGGGGGGGGGTGTTTAGAAAATGCCATATATCATAGTATAGAAACAGGGGACGGGGGTACTTTCTTCTTTGACTTTACCCTGATGGTCAAGGAGGTCCCGGAGCTCCCTGCCTGGTAAACAGACAGGGAGCCCATCCACCGGAGCTTGACCTGGGCTCCGACGGCCACAGTTTGAGGTTTCTACCTTTCACCTTAAAACCCATTACCACGGTCGGTTACAGCATGAGTGTGGGGGCTCGTGGTCCGCGGTGTCGCCAACACCTTCACCAAGATTACTCAAGGTGCCCCTTGCGGGGGATCTTTATGAGTGACTTGTCAAATTACACTGCATGTGGTCATAGCTATAGGTGCAGCACGTCCCTGATTGCTTACGTCGTGCTTACGCAAAAAAAACATGGGCGAATGGCCGGCAATTTGTGCAGAATAGGGCCCCTAATCTAAAAATGCTTGCTGTAGCCACTGCGCTGTGTTGCAAGCGTGGCGAGGCAGCTAGAGTCAAAGCGCCGTAAAAAAATGGCATTTGGCCAAATTTAGCCGCCGCAACCGTAAAAAAACTAGGCAACGCTGTCTGTGGGCTCAATAAAAATGACGTCACTTCCTCCACACTTTTCGCAATGCATTGGGATGCTAGGGACCTCTCTTGAGTATTATTTCATCCGTGAGTACAACCGACTGAGCGAAATCATGTTGGTGACTGAATACCAGATCCAGCATGCTACTTCCCGAAGCTGTACAGTAAAGCCCGCTTGTACGGAACAGCTTGAGGATTGTAAAATAGTTCGATATAGCAAAAATTCGATATAAAAAGTGAAGAAAAAAAGAAACTTACATGAGAGCAATCCTGCCGACGGAGTCACGAGCTAACGCTGAGCTCTTACCACCGTGCAGTTCACTATTGATACGACACTTTCTCGGAAAGAAAACAATCATTTATTGGAGTGCGTGACTGTAGCCTACTTCTTGGAGCGCAACGCGTTACTAGTGGCTGCTTGCTCCACGGTATCTAAACCGTCGACAAGCACGAGACCGCTGCCCTCAATGGCACTGCAGTATCGCCGTAGCAGGGCCACGGCAGCGACGGCTTCGCTCGTGCTCGGTTGCGGTACGGAGTTCTTGTCGTTTTCGACAGAGCTGAGACTAAGCATGGATACAAGCGAATAGCGGCGAACCCAGCGAACCGAGCGAGCAAGTGCGCGCAGCGAGAGGCACGGACTTGAATTTCGGTGACACCGCAGCCCGCAGCGCCCTATGTGGCGCTTTTGGCTCCAACGGCATGCGTGTGTGAAACTGGTCCATTCTGCCACGGCCAGTTTGGGCGCGCCCGAGCTCGCGCGGGAGTCCGAAGCGACACCCGCGCCACCACTGCGCGCTGATGTATTGCGGGAAGGCCTGCCGCATTCCTAAGATGAGTGAAAAATCCTGCGCGGGAGAGTTCGGTATATCCATTGTGAGCAAAATCACGTTCGATATAAAAAGTTTTAAATGCATGTAATTTTTACCAGAATTATACAAGCGTTCGAAAACGGCAATAATTCGATTTTCCGCGTTCGATATAAGCGGGCTTTACTGTAATCCCCGTAGAGAATTTCTGTCTGGAAAAGCCCATATGCACGAATAATTAAAAAAAATTAAGCTTGAATTGCCGATCGACTATTTGCAACCAGAAGTGTATTGTTCCAAGTAACGTCTGGCATGTTAAGACCACCACCAAGAAGAATAAGAGACGAGAGGGCAGAAAGTGATCTCGGTAAGTAAATAATTAATTGTGCTGTCAGAACCAGGGGTCGATAAAAAAAAACCGATGCAATGTTCCGTCCGTCCGGAAATATTACTCTACACCAGCGGTCGGCAATTTTAAGATGGAGGGCCGGGTTGCCTGAAACCAGCACGGTGGAGGGCCGGACGCCAAATCAGGTAAGGTGGGGGGGGGGGGGGGGAGGGGTGCAGAGAGAGGGCTTTGCAGAAAAGAGAAACAAGTCAGCAAATTGACAATAATATTTCCCACTAACTGTCAATAATCTGGCTAACTGTGAAGATGTGGGTCAATGCCAACTGGAAGCAACCGGTTCTTGGTTCTTGTCTCCCATCCAACCGGTCAAAACTGGCGTTTCGGTCTTCAGATAGAAGGTGACAACGGGAGGAGTTGGGGTTCTGTCGACGGGCTGCGGACCGCATAATACTGCCCCGCAGGCCACATGCGGCCCGCCAACCTCTGGATGCTGACCCCTGCCTCAGGTTGCCGACCCCTCACCACACAGATTCGGAAGGAGAGTCAGCATTATGGACCGGAATACTCTATAGTATCGCAAACTACAACAAACACGCCACCACTTCGCGTATTGCGATCTCCCCGGTAGCTAGATTTCCCAAAGGAAACACTACATTATTTAAAACATCTTTACGTAGCAGGATTCTTTCCCAATATTATTACCTGGTTTCGTGATGCTGACCAGGCTTAGAAATTCAGTGTCCTAGTTTTTCAAGCTGAGGCAGTTCACAAGAACAAAGACAGGTTATCGGAGGAAGCATTATTTCCCAGAGATGTCGTATGTGTTGGTTGCTATTCAGCGCATTCCCGAACTTAAACACTGCTGTTGTCGTATATGTAGGTCTTGCCATCCAGCGTCAGCTTATTGTACCGGAGTTTAATCTTGGCATCGCGTTCCCGTACAAAGGCGAAGAGCTTCTATCTGTCTCGTCGAATGTTTTTAAAATGATATTCCCGTATTGTAATTTTAGTACCTTTTAATGTTGATGCAGCAGAGAGCACTCGTTCCTTGTATTCTTAAAAAGAGCGAACTTCACAATTATTGACCTGGCCTTTATCACCTTTAGGCTTGCCCATTCTAAGAGTCTTTTCTATTTATGACGGGTTTACTGTAACGTGTAACTTTTCAGCACAAAACGAAATAAGCTTGGCCTCCGATTCTTCCCATGTTTCTGTTTCCTCTGCTAACACACCAAAAAACAGAATGTTACTTCCGCGGGAGCAATTTTGCTGTCATCCTGTGTTTTGAAAACCT
>NW_027526295.1:159740823-159775823 GCF_048455015.1 Haemaphysalis longicornis | reverse complement strand
AAGTAACTTAACTTTTATGTTTGGATTGAATGTTAGCCATTTATGTGCACCCTAAACAGACTTTACCTACTACAAGCGCACAGGAGTGTCAAGGACCCGCATGACTTATTTAAATATTCACTGCAGAAGTTATAAAAACTACCTTACGCAAAAATCGGGAGTCGGGGGTCATCGCGAGCGAAAAATGATTCCAAAAATTGCAGAGCGCGCAAATAAAATAAGTGGAAGAAAGCACGGTGTCTGGATCAGGAAGTTGGCTTCGGAGCTGACGGATAGCCAGTCAAACACGCTTCACCTGCAAAATGTCCAGTGAGTGCGCTGTGGCCTTGTAGACTGGTATTTAGGTCCACATTTCTCAGCGGGAGCTGCGAAACGTGGGCGACCACGGGAGGGGAGCCTTCTAAGAAGATGCAAGGGAAGAAAAAAAAAAGACGCAAGGTTTACAAAGTCGCAAGTTTTCGCTGCAGCTAGAACCATTCCTAATCGACGCATCCTTAACCGTTACGACAGGTAGATTATACGCCAGACATATTCCTCTGACTACTAAGACATTGTCGAAATAGAAGGTGACACAACCACGATTGACCTGGATCGCAAAGCTTAAAATAAAATGCATTCGTGTTCCTGCAAGTAAGCAAAGTGGCTCTGCAAACGATTTTAGAGGTTAAATGTTACATGCTAGGTTGCGTAGACAGGCTAGATCTACCGGGTGCGTAGAAAAAAAAAGTCGCGTTGTCAGCATATATCTTGCGGCAAAGACAACTTTCTTGCGCTTGATCCGTACATGCCAATCTAGTCTTCGTATCCTAAAAAATCATAAAAGTATATGACGCGAAGGCTTTTTGATCAATACACTGGGCTTTATTTAACTGACGTTATTAGTTTACGATGTACTTCTAAACGTTAGAGAATTCCCGTCGGCTCTAAATGGCCGCATACGGGGAATGTATGGATACATAAAACGGCTGCAATTTCTGTTTTAGTAAAACTATCGTAAAACAAATTATATGGCAATTAGCAGCGGAGACGACTCGAACATACGCCAGGTTTTATGTGCTTTTCAGCATTACGTAGTTCCCAGTGAAGTTGGAATACCCGTCTGCTGTCAACGCATCTACGTGAAGGAAACGGAGAGCTCCATGGCTGTCCGCTAGAATAAGCTCTACTCCCTCCAAGTTTCATAAAGCCAGTTAACTAAGGAGTATACGTTCTATCAGAAATTACAAACTACGTGTTTGTTTCCTGCACTTCTTCCGTTGCACCCCGCTGGTCCGTTGGTCAGCCTTCACAGAGAGGAACAGCAGTAAACGTTTTTTTTTTTCGATATGCCCAGCATTTTTATTCACAAATATGGGATCTCAAAGCGTGTGCATGTCGCCACAAGCAGAAAACATTTCAGTTCGGTGAAAATTTTCATATATATGCTTATGGTTTCAATTTGCGTTGCAGTGGCATGGATCTTAAAGGAGCACTGACACGAAAATTTTGTGTTACACTTTTATTGCTTTTATCGATGCTTAATGGCCTGACGAACCTTAAACAGCACTTAAAATACTTCATGTATGTTTGTGGTTTATTGGCGCAAGGGTTTCTAAGACCAAAGAGCGCCAGAAGTACGTTATGTGGTCTTTCAATAGTCATGTTTGTGCTTAAAATATGTATGAAATGAGTATGATATATCTTAAAATACTGCATATATGGGTGTAGAGGGCCCGTCCACTAAAGCATGAAGATGTTCATAATGGTGGCTGAAATGGATTATGGGTGCAACGTGATGTACCTCGAGCCAAAGAGCATGCGACGAGAGTGGCCCTCCCGTACAGACAAAGGGAGCATGAGGGCCTCACTCACTGCTCGTAGGCTCTGAGGTCACGCACTGTACGAGATGAGTTTTAAAAACTTGATGTCTGCAAGATAACTTAAAAGACTTTTGTTTGTAAACATAGGTTCATCTCCTAAAAACAGTGAAGGATGTAGTGGAATGTTGTAGGTATATATTTTAGGGAAATGCCGTTTTCTGGAATGTGCACTCAATTAACACATGGAGGACGGTGAGCCGTTCCCCAGACTTGTTACAAACAGGTGGGAGTGTTCCATTCAAAAGATATGCGTGTGTAGCGTAAGTGTGGCCTATTCGCAGTCGGCAAATGGATACTTCAATGAATCTGTTTTGTTTTTCTGTTGTGTATCTTCCTAGGTTTGGTTTTACTGAGTGGAGCTTGTTGTGTGTGTGTGTGTCCCACATGTGCTGCCAGCATTTACGGATTCCCCTCCGGATTACTGGTTTCAGATCGAGGTTAGGGACTTGCGCTACATCAACACCACTATGTAGGGCCGCCAAAGTGGCGTTCTGGTCAGCAATTTCATTGCCCAGAATGCCACTGTGTCCAGGGATCCAGCAAACAAGTATTTTTAGCTTTGACTTATAGGCAGTTATAGGAGCTTTAAAAAGGCGGTTTAGAATAACGTTTTTTGTGGGCTTAAAGGAATCCAATGCAGTTACTGCGCTTAGGGAGTCTGTGTAGATGACTTATTGTTCTGTGTAATGTGTTACACTGTGATTAGAATACCATAGGCTTCTGCTGTAAAGATGCTACAATTTCTGTTCAATGTCCTTGTGCTGGCAAAGTCCGGGCCATGTGCAGCCCAGGACACAGAAGAAGAAGACTTGGAAGCATCTGTGTAAAAAGAGGCGCATGGATATCTGTGTTGTAAACTTAAGAAATGCTGTAAAATCAATTCGCGGGGTGCACGACGCTTGTCAGTTTGTTTAAAGGATGTGTCACAATGAATAGTTGACATGTCCCAAGGTGGGACTATATCGGCGATACAGGTTTTTATGCCATCATCTAAAGACACCCCTATCTCCTCTGCAAGGCCTTTGACACGCAAGGCTACAGGGGCAGGGATCGACGGGCGCGCTAAATACAAATGGGCGGATGAGATGTCATTCACAATAGAATTGCATGGGTGATTCGTCATAGACATTGTCCTAATAGCATAGAGGAGTGCTGTATAAGCACGCTGGTGCTCTAGGCGCCAGTGGTCGCATTCTACATAAAGACTCTGGATTGGACTTGTCCTGAAGGCTCCAGAGGCAAGGCGAAGGCCCAAATGTAGTACTGGGTCTAACATTTTTAAGGCAGTTTTATACGCGGACCCATATGTTACACTTCCATAGTCTATACGTGACCTAACTAAACTCACAAAGAGACGTAGCAGGCAGTCTTTATCAGCACCATAAGACTGATGTGACAACACTTTTAAAATGTTAATGGTGTTTAGGCATTTTTGTTTGAGTTTCTTTAAGTGCTGTACGTACGTTAGTTTTCCGTCAAGTACAACACCTAAAAACTTGTGTTCCTTCTTGACAGCAATCCGTTCTCCGTTCAGTGTGACATCGGGTTCTCGACGAATTCCACGCTGTCTTGTGAATAAAACACATGTACTTTTGTGAGGATTCAATTTAAAACCATTTTCTTCCGTCCATTTTGCAAGCCTGTTCACACCTAACTGTATCTGCCTTTCACATATGAACTGAATGCATGACCGAAAGCTTAGTTGGACGTCGTCAACATACATTGAGTAGGAGATTGAGGGTGGCAACGATTTCCAAAGGGAATTCATTTTAATTATAAACAGAGTACAGCTTAATACTCCACCCTGGGGAACCCCATTTTCTTGTATGTATGTTCTTGATACCACTGTCCCTACTCTTACCCTAAATGTCCGCTCCGACAAATAACTTTCAATAGTGTTTAGCATATGTCCAGACACACCGAATGCTTGAGATCAAGCAGTATGCCGTAACGCCAAGTTGTGTCGTATGCTTTTTCTAAGTCAAAGAAAACAGAAAGACAGTGCTGTTTGTGGATAAAAGCATCTTTGACATACGACTCAAAGGCAACTGGCTGGTCAGTTGTGCTTCGACCTGATCGGAAACCAGCCTGACAACTGTCCAGGATGCCGTTATATTCAAGAAAATGGATTAGCCTCCTATTTACCATTTTTTCAAAAACCTTTCCTAAGCAACTTGTCAGAGCTATTGGTCGGTAACTGGCAGGTAGTGAGGCATCTTTCCACTGTTTTAATACGGCAACTACAACTGCTTCTCTCCAAGCTCTCGGAAAGTATCCCGCCGCCCATATTTTGTTGAACAAGTGCAAGAGTGTTCGGAGAGTTTCTGGGCGCAGATGTATCATTGTGTATGATATAGTATTTGCCCCAGGTGCTGAAGCCTTAGATGTTCCCAAGGCGACCAAAAGCTCTGTTATGGAAAATTCGGTGTTGTATGGTTCGTCAGATCTTTTGTTATCACGAATCGGTTTCTTCTCCATAGATGTTTTGTGTCGTAAGAAAGCATTCGTGTAATGAGCAGAACTCGATACATATGAAAAGTATTTCGCAAGTGTGTTTGCCTGGTCATCTAGGGCATCGCCTGTACTGTTGACCAAAGGTAGGGTGTGTTTTCCGTCCATTAAACTTTTTAATTCTGTTCCATACTTTGCCTACATCTGTGTACGAGTTGATAGAAGTTACGAAAGAGCGCCAGCTATCTCTTTTTGCTTGCTGGCGAATGCGTCTTCCTTGTGCTTTTGCACGTTTGAAGGAAATCAAGTTTTGCGTAGTGGGGTACCTGCGAAGGACACCCCACGCCTTATTTTGAGCCTGCCGTGCAAGCCTACACTCTTCATTCCACCACGACCTCCTAGTGTTAGGTGTGGCACCAGATGTTTGCGGAATTGGGCCATCGGCAGCATGAAGAATGTGTGCAGTCACCAGTTCACAGGCTTCGTCAATGCCCAAATAGCTTAAGGACGTGTATGAGAGCTGCGATAATTGTTTAAATTTTAACCAATCAGCACCAGATTCCTTAAACTTTTTATGGCAGATGGAACTGTTACGGGCTTTATCAATGCCTTTCAAGAAAACAGGGAAGTGGTCGCTCCCATAGGGGTTGTCGTCCACTTCCCATTCAACAGCCGGAAAGAGGAATTTATCTATCAAGCGGCCCCGGGAATCTGTGCGTTCAGATCCCCATAGTGGGCTGTGTCCATTCAGGTCTCCTACGAGTAGGAACGGTT
This sequence comes from Haemaphysalis longicornis, assembly GCF_048455015.1. NCBI lineage: Eukaryota > Metazoa > Arthropoda > Arachnida > Ixodida > Ixodidae > Haemaphysalis > Haemaphysalis longicornis. Next base: position 159,770,739 of record NW_027526295.1, on the reverse strand, counting down.
CCGGCAGCTCATCTATGAGAGACTCAAATTCAGAGCTAGATAAACGATATTCAGGGGAATGTATAGTAGCAAATTGTTGTTAATCTGTTGAAAATAATTGCCCGGACTGCAACCGCTTCTAGGGCGGTACGCAATTGAAGAGATTGGCAAGGGATAGATTTTTGCGTAACTATAGCTACGCCACCAGAGCAGTGCGTGCAGCTATCTCTGTCTCTCCTAAATACTGAGTATTGGTTCAGGAAATTGGTGTGCTTAGGTTTCAAGTGTGTCTCCTGTAAACATAGGATGGCTGATTGCGTTTTGTGTAGGATTGCATATATATCATCTAGGTTTTTAATAAGGCCCCGGCAGTTGCACTGTGTAATTATTTGTGCTACCATAAATGTTTAGGGAGGAGATTTTACCTGATGTAGATGAGGACTCGGGCTGGATGTATACTATTTATCAGTTCTGACTTGGGCCTGTGACACGGGTGGCTGGTGGCTTTTTGCCTCGCCCAGCCATGGTGCGCTGTTCTCTTTCCGCCTTTGGCACTGGCAGAGACGGTGTTACCTCCATGTCATCATCTGAGTGGTGTGACAGTGACGAGATGGAGTCCTTGCGGGCTCCACCTCGGGATATGCTCGAAGTGGAGGCAGGAGCCCCTGCCGTCCCCGACTGTTTGTTGGACACAGAAGTGGTCGTGGGACCGACCACATCTACGTCCATGGCCGCCTGCAGTCTGGCAGCCGGAAGAGGAGGATTGACGGCAGAGCCGTCATTCCTCACACTCCCAGCTAACACAACACTTGCGGGCGCCACAGGTGTCGTGTCGGATGGTTGGGCTGCCTTGGGCAGCACGTGGGGGGGGGGCTGGGACATCACCAAGTCTGCTTCGCAGTACTGGGTGGCCGCCGTGACTAGACGCCGCTCCGCCCCCCGGCGAGCTGCATCGGCATACCTTTGCGAAAACATTGAGTGTTTCTGTGGTGCTTCTTGATAGGTGATGTTCTGGGTGACCTTCATGTTTATGATTTCTTTCTCGGCTTTGAATTTAGCACACGAGAGTATGCAGCGTGGGGTTGTTCACAGTTGGCACATTTCAATACGTTAGAAGCACAGTTCTCTGAAGGGTCATGATGTCCTGCGCACTTGGCCCATGTCAGTTTTCCGCGGCAGGTGGTAGTACTGTGCCCATACCGCTGGCACTTGAAGCAGCGGCGTGGGTTGGGTATGTAAGGTCGTACGTTGCAATGAAGGAAGCCTGCAGTGACAGACTCCGGTAGGACACTTCGGTCAAACGTTAGGATCACATGTTTCGTTTTTACTTCTTTGCCATCGCGTCTGATCATTATTCTTCTTACCGCAGTAACGCCCTGGTCACGCATGCCCTCGAGGAGGTCAGACTCACTTTCATTGAGCAGGTCCATCTCGGATATGACGCCCTGCGAGCTGTTAAGGCTCCGGTGTGGCGTTACAGCTACTTCAAGGCCAAGTAGGTCGGTCTGGTTCCAGAGACTATCAGATTGTTTTTTAGTAGATAGTTCTACAAGAACGTCCCCCGATGTCAGCTTCTTTGCTTTGTAGTTCGCGCCAACTACACTCTCAATGAACTTGGCAATTAAGAAGACCTACTTGCAGGTAACTGGAGATTCCTTGTTCTTAGATTGTATCACTAAGAAGCGAGGAAAGTGGTCCGGGGTGTTAAATTTTATGTTGGGCAGAGGTTTGAAAATTACATCGGTGCGGGCCCTTTTTGGGGCCAAATCATTTGGAAGAGAGGGTTTCGAAAATACCATGCGACATAGTATAATGCAGGGAACTGGGGTACTTTCTTCTTTGACGTTACCCTGATGGTCAAAGAGGTCCCGGAGCTCCCAGCCTGATAGACAGACAGGGAGCCCATCGGCCGCAGCTTGACCAGGGCTCCGACGGCCACCGTTCACGGCTTCTAACCCTTCACCTTTCAACTTCTCGCCACGGTAGGTGACAGCTTAAGTATGGGGGGCTCGGGGTACGCGGTGTCGCCACTGACCGTCACCAAGATTACTCAAGGTGCCCCGTGCGGGGTCAAACACTTCAGCGTGCGATAGTTAATGACATTGAACGGCCTGAAAATCGTTTGTTTCAAATTCCCGCGCTTTCATACCGAACGGCGCATATGACAGACTCCCTGCCTGACCTCAGCGCTTTGTGTGGACGTCATCGGCACCTGCTTAAGAGGGTGTTGCGCCCACCCGCCGCTCGTGGGGCCGCGCGCATGAAGTGACGTCACGAGCTTTTGACGAGCGCTGCCGCGTCACATCTTTTTGCTCGCCCTGGATGATGTCACGCTGATGTCCATTTGCTGAGTACCGCTCCGCGCGATGCTCCGTCGGCGCGATAAATGAGATCCAATTAAACTATGTTCTTCGCGTCGCAGGCCACTCATATTTCTCCCAGGGTATTCTGCTGAGTGAAGAAAGCGAACTGTGCAATAATATTAACGCCGAAAATTGGTGTCAGTGCTCCTTTGAGGTTTCTTGCGCGATGGGGCCTGGTTGGTGACCGTTGTGACAACACTGCATGACCACTGCAAACTTGTTCATCAGCACAAATAACTATCTCTAATAACTCTATAAATAACCTCCGAAAAAGCACTGCGTACCACTCCGTATGCTCGCACCACGCTTGAAACATCTATTGGTGAACCTTTCCTTGATCACTGACACGCCTTTGCCTCAGTTCACTTTCAATAAGCTGCTAAGACAAGCCAACTTCATAACATCATTGTCAAGTCTCTTGTTTCATAAAGGCTAACTCCCACAGGGAAGTTAAGAGGAATTACGACAGAGAAGACACCGAGCCGCTCAATTTTCGCCAAGCCATTCAGGGGAGTCTGTGCGAGCAGCCGATGATGAAGATGATGATGCTTAGTGGCTTCCCCTTTGTGAAGGGATGGCGTTGCACAGCGGCCTTAGTCGCAATGCCGCTGTACGATCACCCACCAAAAAGTACAAACAAAATAAATAAAAAATGATGATATCAAATTGAAAAGAAAATACTATTACGAAATTTTTGTGCTAGTCTGACTTCTTGGTTCACATGTCTTCCCAGATTGTTCTCTGCTCTTTCCCCACCAACATTCTAATCTTCTTTTACTAACCTCTACTGCTGCTATCCAATTCACTTTTCCACTAACCTTAAAGTCAAGGGCTTCCGGAAGCTGGATGGCTCCATCACTGAGGACTGGGCGGATACTTTTGCACTCCGTTACAATATGTGGCATGGTTTATGGCTCATTTCCGCAACCTGCGCATAGCTATTCCTGTACCGGCTCGCGGATAAGCGTTTTTGTCCGCAAGCGACCCGCCCGGGCTTCAAAAAGCAATGCACTCCCTTTAGTATTATCAAATAATTTCGAAAATTTTGCTGCTGCTGCTGATGATGATGATTACTATTGGTTTCCCCATTGAAGCGGGGTGATGACATGTCATCTTACCAAAAAGGACTAATATAACCATGTTTTACACTCTTGGTTTAATACTAGCGCTGGTTAGGGCAGGCACTAAAGCTTACTAGGCACGAAATACTTTTTTTCCCTGTTAGAGGTGGTAACTGTCCTAGGCAATATTCCCCTCTCTGCTTTTCGTCCACCAGCATTCTAATCTTCTTTTCGTACCCTCGACAGCCTTGAAGTTAACTTCCTCTGTGATACCCTTAAATTCTAGGGCTTCTGGAAGCCCAATATTCCATTCATGTAGATTTGGATAAATACCCTCACATTCTAACACTATGTGCCGCATAGTTTCTGTTTCTTTTCCGCAGACCAGGCAGACCCCATCATTTTGTGAATACTTCCCCACAAAACTCCTTGTTCGCAGGGAACCTGCTCTCGCCTCAAAAAGCAAAGGACTGCCCTGTGAATTATCGTAGAAATTCTCCTTTCTGATGTTCAATTTCTCAGCCCTGTAAATCTATAACGACGTTTTAGCTTCCATTTTTTCCCTCCATTTATTCGTTTCAATCTGCCTTGCCTCTTTTTTGGTTATCTTGGCTATTTTGGATTCTCCACTGTTCTTTTCGTATTTCATCGTTAGCCTTCTAGTCTTTCTTATCCACTGCGTGTCCACGCTTTTCAAGTATAGGTACCTAAAAACCTTCTGCCCACCTTCGTTGATCCATTGCCCTCAACCTCATCTCAAAGCATATTTTACTCTGAGCTTCTCTAACTTCAAACGACGCCCAGCCCATATCTCCCTGAACTGCTTCGTTAGTTGTTTTTACATGCGCGCCTAAGGCCAAACGTCCTACCATTCTCTAATTTACTTCAAGCCCTGATAGAACGTCTGATTTTAAGCAGAGTACAGCATTCGCAAACGTGAGACCCGGAACCATTACTCCTTTCCACATTCCTCTTACTACTTCATATTTGTTATACCCCCACAGAGCTCTATGCTTCATTATAGCTGCGTTTCGATTTCCCTTAAGCTTAAGTTGCTCCTAGTGAGTTCTTAAATAGTTATCCCCTTCGTTTATCCACACTCCCCAATATTTATATTCCTTCACTCTAGGTAATTCGCCTTGCTGGATAGACACTACGTCAGTGGTAGCGTCATTGAAAACCATTATTCCTGATTTTCCTGCACTGAAATTTAAACCGAGGTCAGTGGCTTTCTGACCGCTAATATTTATTAGCCGCTGCATATCGGTTTAGTTATCAGCTAAAAGAACAATGTCGTGTGCGTATAACATTCCCGGAATATGCTGTTGTACCACTTCGCCTTGCAGCATATGAGTTAGGCTAAACCCTACTTGACTTTCTTACAGTTTCTTTTCTAACCCTGCCATGTAAAGCATGAACAGTATTGGGCTCAAAGGGCATCCCTGTTTTAGTCCCCTATGGATGTTGACCTGCTGGGTGCATTTCTGTCCTTCCCAAGTAAGGTGCACTCTCTTGTCTTTATGGATTGCTAATCCTTGGAGTTTCAGCATTCTCCACAGCCGTTCTCTGTTTAAGTTGTCATATGCCCCTTTAATATCCCAGAACGTAATCCATAGTGGTCTATTCTGTGCTTTCGCCATTTCAATGCATTGCGTTATCACGAACAAATTGTCATCTAGTCGCCTGTCTTGTCTAAATCCATTCTGCAGTTCCCCAAGTATTTCATTTTCTTCCATCCATGCTTGAATTTCTGATTTTATCGCCTGCATTACGAATCTATACACCACTGACGTTACTGTGAGTGGTCTGTATAAATCAATACTGGCTTTGTCTCCTGTGCCTTTATATAATAAATTCATCCTACTTTGTAGCCAGTCCTCTGGTATTTGTTTGGTTTCTATCACCGTATCTATTGCCCGCATAAACGATTCCTTACTTTTAGGTCCAAGCAGGTTTATCAGTTGCATTGGTATTCCGTTCCGGCCCACTGCTGTCTGGGGGGAAACCTTTTGCTCTGCTTTTTTCCAATCAAGGTTGCTCAAACTTATTTCCCTTTCCGCAGTCTTCTGTGGCGCTGATGTTATCGGTGCAGGTTTTCCTACCACTATTGTCCTGAACTTCTCACTAATCACTAAAGCCATCTGCTAACAGCGCCACCTCGCGGCACGTTGCGGAGTTACCCACATTACATTGTAACACGAAAGTCGTTTATGCCTCGGTACACAAACCTCACCGACGTCATATCCATCCCCGAAATGACATCACCAGAAAAAGATCCATTGACGCGGCGGCGCCGGGATTCGAGCCCTCATTACTCTGGCCGCAACGGGAGCTGTGAAGCGCTCTACTGACTGAGCCATGAAGTCATACCGGGTAACTGTACGAACGCGCCTTATGTCCTTCCCTCTAACTTATCCATTAAGATGGCGCTGCCATCTAGGCGAGGTGAAGCGAAGTAGTGCGTCACGACGCTAATGAGCCCCGATAGTTGGCACCTCGATATGGCAGCGTGTAACCGCGGAAGCTGCTGTGTTTACCCACCCGCAGCCTGTGTGGAATGACGGACAGCTTGTGGAACGCCGCCACCGCGTTCCACAAGCTGAGCTCGTCGCAACGCAAGCGTCTGGCGTACACGCCACGGAGCAAGACCAATGGGGTCGCAGCTTTGCCTAAGCGCCCCGCCAGCAGGATGTCGCTCGCCAAGCACACCCACAAGACTGCTGCCGACCAGCAAGTCATGATCCTTTCACTGTAGCGTACTGTGATTTCACCAAATGACTCGCTGACAACCCGTCAGGTTTCATTTGCACGGCTTGCGAGAGCCTGGGTTTCAATCGGATTAACACCATTCTCCGGCGCGTCCAGAAAACAACTTGAAAACCCATTCCCCGCCCTTAGGCGAGAACCTACACCACCACAACACAAGGAATCAAGGCCCAATAAGCCCTCACCACCAAAGAAGGTGAGTCAGCCACTCTCTCAAAAATATGTTCACCGTACATACAGGGACGCCCTTACCCCACGTACAACTCCCACAATCCCAATATATAACTCGCAAGCATACCAGCAACACGTAGGATCACGACCGGCACCTCCCCCTAGCGCACAACCCATGGAAAGTACTTCTATGGATACAACATCCGAGGCTAGAAAAGATACCGCCCGCCCCCCCCCCCCAAAAAAAACCGCACTCGTACAGAGAACGATGAAGCACAGGTACCCTCTGAAGAGATGACTCGCACCTTCCAGGCATTCATGCAAGAAATGCGTTACGAAGTGCAGCTTATGAAACAACAAATAACAGAAATCAACCACACGGTGGAATTAAGAATAGAAACTCATGCAAAGGAACTCTTCCAACCCATCCAACAGCAAATGCAGGCACTGAAGGTCCACCTCGATGCCATCATGCAGAAACTCAATGGACAGTAACAATACACTGTCTGTACTACAGTGGAACTGCAGAGGTTTCAGACAAAAACAAGAACTCCATTCCTGGATAGAAAAGCTCGAAATCCGGCCAGACATAATCGCCCTTCAAGAACCAGGGAAGAACCCAAAACTGTATGGCTACACTACACATCAAGTAAGTCCAACAACAGCCTTCCTTACCCGAAAAGATCTGGCGTCACAAGAGGACGCGAATGATATCAGCATCACCTTAAGGATAGGAAGTGGAACAGAGCATTTATACGTTACAAATGTATATAGTCCTCCAAAAGACGATGTGAGCGCGATCGGTACCTGTCTGCACCCCCTCAACTCCAAACGAAAACATATTCTCATGGGTGACTTTAACGCGCGACATACAGCGTGGGGATATTCAAAGACCACCAAAAAAGGTCAGCGCCTCCTGACGATGATTCAAAACCACCAGTACATTCTCCACAATGACCTGAAAGAGCCCACATGACTAGGCAACTCCGTGGAGAGAGGTACAACCCCAGATATCACGTTCTACTCAAAAGGCATTACATACGATGGCAGCACACGCAAGAGTACCTAACAGCAATCATGCAATTATCAGCCTAATAATCTCCACCACGCCGCAACGCATAAAATGGAAAACTGCACGTATAACTGAGTGGGACAAGGTACGCGCCATGCGTGCTGAAGAAACGTACGAGGATATCCAAATGTGGACTACCGATCTACTTAGAGATGTACAGAAGCATACCAAAAGTTTCACTCAGTACGAAGACGAACTACCAATAGACAGACACTTAGCCCATTGCTGGGAAGCCCGTAACGGTCTTGTCAAGCGGTGGAAGCGATGCAAAACCAACCGCAATCTTAAGAAACGCACTGCTAAGCTCAACAAACATATTCAAGAGTACACGACGCAAGCCTATACGGAAAAATGGCATCGAACGTGCGACCAACTTCACGGAACGATGGATGTAAAGAAAACTTGGTCGCTGCTCCGAGCCCTTATTAACCCAACCACCACCAAAACTTCAACCCTACAGAAAATACACCGACTCATCCAAGAGTACGACGACCCCCAAGAACTTCTTAAAACCGTGAAAGAGACCTATATCCCGCCCCGTGTTCAACCAAACTATAGGGAATACAGTGGCCCGAACAATCCCTGTATGGATACAGAGTTCAATCTTGCCGAGCTCAATGCAGCTATAAGCAAATGTGCGGGAAACAAAGCACCAGGACCAGACATAATTACTACACCCTGTTTACGTAATTTAGGGGATATGGGCCGCCAGACACTTCTGGTAGAAATCAACCAAGTGTGGACGAAAAAAAACCCGCTCAATCCAGCCTGAAAAGAAGGACGAATGATCTTCATACCTAAACCAGGCAAAAGCATCGCTGCAAGCAATCTACGCCCTATAACGCTTACCTCAAACGTCGGCAAACTTATGGAACGTTTGGTGCTACAGCGATTCCACGATCACCTTGAAGAAGTTTATGTCATTCCGTACAACATGTTGGGACTTAGACAACATCTGTCGACACAAGATGCCCTCCTAGCACTCCACGAAGAAGTTATGGCTGAGCCAAGCTTGGCGCAACTCAAGACCACACTCGCAGTTGACCTCAAGAAGGCATTTGATTGCGTGGACCACGATGCCATATTAGAGGAGTTAGCCGCCAGCAACTGTGGACCAAGCCTGTACACTACGTCAGGGATTTCTTACGAGAACGCTCTCTCGTGATTTCCATAGGTGAACATGAGACACCAGCGTTCCCCCATCCGCAACGAGGCATACCAGAGGGTGCAGTACTTTCTCCCACCCTGTTCAACCTTGCAGCCCTTAAAATTCACAGGGCGCTAAAACAGGTGGAAGACGTACATCACCTCATGTACGCAGATGACATCTCCATATGGATCAAGACAGGCTCCCCTGGACATATTCAAACACAACTACAAGAGGCCCTCAATAAAGTCCAAGAAGCAGCCGAAACAATTGGCCTGACATGCTCCACGGAAAAAACGGAACTACTCATGGTTACCAACAGAAGATGGAAGCCACCCCCCATTCAGCTTACGCTACAGGGCACAGCCATCCATACCCCGCCAACTATCAAGATTCTCGGCCAACACTTCCAGAAGGATGGTGGGGGCCACACCACAGTAAAAAGGATTCTAAAGCAAGGAGAACAATAACTGCAACTTATGAAACGTGTCTCCAATAGGCAGAGATGACTTAAAGAAGAAGACCTACTCCGAATTAAGGAAGCACTCATCACATCTCGCATAAGATACTCCATTCCTTATACAAACGTCAACAAGACCCAACTGCAGAAATTGGACACTCTACTACGAAAAGCGTCAAAGATATCTTTAGGACTACCGATAATAGGAATAAGGTCATCGAGGACATTGGCACCACAGCCACCATTAAGGAGATTGTCTCAGTCCACAAGCACAACCAACTTAGGAGACTGAGGCAAAGCAAGGCCGGAATTCAACTCCTGCAATCGATCGGCTATGATTCCCAAGCAACGGTGCACGACTACTGCAAGCCTATAGACAGACAGCCGTTAAAGATAACACCCATTCCCGGTAATATGGACGGCACTATACACGCAGAGCGAAGAGACATCGGGGCCAAATATTTCAATAAGAAACCGGAAAGAGAACCCCAGCAAATGCATGTATACACGGACGCGGCGGGAAAGGGCACCTCGTGGGCTGTCGCGTACTGGACGGTGCTCAACAGATCCTATACAGAAGGGAACAAACAGTTCAACACAGCAGAAGAAGCGGAACTATACGCCATTGGCAAAGCTGTTATCCACCTCTCCCAACCAACCCGTCCCCTAAATATCTATACCGACAACAAGAGGGCATGTCGACTCTTAGACTCCGGTCATACATCCCGCTCGGCGGCACACCTGTTCAAGCATATTCAAGGAACTGTGAAGCTGTACTCGATTCCTGGCCACACCGGGGTACTGGGAAACGAAAAGGCTAATCAGCTTGCTCGAGACGCATACATCCGGGCTCCCAGCAACGGCTGCCAAAGTCTGACCTCTCAGGAACCAACTCACCCGCAACTTCACCTTAAAGAATACAAAACAGCAAAACGACTACTCCCAGCTCCCCACCCTAACCTAACAAGACAGGAGCAAACCCTATTCCGACAAGCACAAGCCGGAACACTCGAAACACCTGCGAGGCTACATCTCATCAGATATGGCAAAACAACACCCTTACCATCATGTTCACAGTGCAAAATTACAAGTACCCAAGATCACATTCTTTGGCAGTGCCCCCAATACATCCAAATTAGAAAACAATACACTAGAGAGTGGCTGACCTCACCTAGAAGAGAAGAGGAGCAACGCGGCCTGATCGACTTCATTCAAGAAGCCGTCAGCAGAAGCCTGGACCGAGGCCTCTGAATCTCGCAGCGCTCCCTACAACTCCTCCTCACTTTCTACCTGTGAATAAAATATTATATCTCTCTCTCTCTCTCTCTCTCTCTGCGGCGCGTGTAATCCAGTGTCCGTCTTATGTTCATGCGTCTAACGGTACCATACCGACGAAATATAAGTAGCGATGTGGACCTGACGTTCAGAAACGGTGGACGAGCCTTACTGCGCATGCGCCAACTAAACATCAAAAAACAAAGAAAGCGACCTTTTTTTTGCCGGATGTGACGTCATGGTTTAAGAAAAATGGCACCTGTTGTACGCTAGAGTTTCTATGGTTGTACGGTTACCTCGCTGCGCCCTTCTCGCCGTGATTTTTGCCTGTCGTTGCAGTGGTGCATAGGCGTTTGGCTTGCGATTGTGATAAGGGCGCTCTCAAAGAACTTCTGAAGAGCACTCACTGTGGTGTGCAGCGTGTGATTGGGACGCTGAGTGTGTGCGGTCGCCTAATCGCGTAGTGCGGAACGACGGTGAACACGGGCGTTCTGCATCAGCTGTGCCGCCTCAATTTGCGAGAGTGATGAGTGCGCTCGCGACAAACTTCTGTGCTGCGTTTTATTAGTGCACCGTGTTGAGGCCGCTGGGCGTTTTGTCTCCGACGTGCGAGTGCACGTATGCCTTCAACTTCAAACGGCGCTGCTATCGTGGCCAGCCGCGAACGATCGTTCGCACGAAACTCTTGTCGCACACCACACTGTCGTTGACTAACAAGACAAGACTATTGCGACCTACGAAGGTGATTCCTGCGCGTCGCTTTGGTTCGTCGAACCCCGTGTCTTGTAATCGCTGCGTGCTGTCATAAGCTCCGGAACATTATATTCAGGATGTTATGGTCCTGCTGCATATTCTTGTTAATCATTGCAGAGGGCTCTTGGCACGCAGAAATGAGAAGTAATTATCCACGTTAGTTTCGTTGGTCTCCAGAGTGTTACTTTCCTGACGAGCGTATTGATGCGTATATCGCGGTATGGGAGCTGCACAAATGTGTTGACGGTTGTGGAGAGGCACACATTGTAGCTGTTCTTGGGTCGGTGCTGGATGTCCGAGGAGTTCAAGGGTGTCTCGTCTGGTAGGTGGTTGAGGCGGGAGGTTTGGGAATGATGATAAGCTTCGTGCAGTTTATCCAAGGTATTGTGTACTCCCAGTTAGACCAACTTGCACGTGGGTGTTGAGAGGGCACCGTTCGGTCTGTAAAAATATTGATTTCGCCCACCACCATATTTGGTGCCCGTTTGTGCTTCTGCTATCAGCCTTCGTCATGTTCTGCTTGATCCTACACAGCGACAGAGTTTGATAACCGTAGCGGCACCCCGCACCAAATGCTGCAGTTAACCTTCTCAAATGCAATTTACATAGAAACGTTGGACACTAATTCTTGTAGCTTGTTTCTGCTGTGGCTACAGAGCCCGTCACCACGATGCACAGCATGTACTGAAAGTCACGTGCTTTGTTCGTATTTCAATATCTTGATGGTACATAGGGCAGACAAGGCACTGCCCTAAAAGTGGTGGTGGGGGCATGCCTCATTGCTGACGAATGGAACAGAAACCGATTTGGTGCTCCACTCCAAGACTCAGTGCATCCCAGGTGGCTGCATGCCAGGATTTGATACGACGAGAGTGCTGAAGTTGTGTGGCACAAAACAGGAACGAGAAATCTTCCTATGTGATAAAGATGGAATACAGATGCTTTATAGATTACTGAATTATTAGTGCGAAGAGTGCAGCAGCTGTAATTGCTTTTTACATGTGGTGTTAAACCAGTGTCACATGAGGGTTTTGTTTCCTTTGTGATCACTCTCAGAGGGAAATGAAGCTTCGTTGATGAAGCTCTTTCCTGTCTCTATCCTTTCCTTAAACACGCTTGACATTTGACCAAAATTTCCACGATGAAGTCCCAACTAGCCTGCGTAGCAACCTTCATTCAGTTCACTGTTTTGATGCATATTTAAGCACAAAACCCTGGGACGTCTGCCATTAATGACTCAAAGAAACCCTTGATGCCTGCCTCACTCACCACTACCACTTCCACAACTTTGCAAAAAACAGGTGCAAGCATAGCCATGACAGATTCCACCATGCTTCCCAGTAACCCTGTCTTTTCTATCAATAATGTTGCATCACACCTCAAATACACTACGAAGCATACGAAAGCTAGCGATCATCTACCTCATCTGGACATCACGCCCTACAAGGGAATGAGGCAGCACGTACTGCTGCCCTCAAATTTACTAGCAAAGGATTCGTAGAAAGCTGAAAAGACCTGCCAGATTCCCTCACCGACCTCCAAGTCCAAAGCCGTTGTACAAATGCCTACAAACCCAAGCATACTACAACACAACATATTACTCAACACGTGCCCCTATGAATGCCCACCCTGTAAAGGGAGGAAGGAGATAGTACAGGCAAGACAGAGGCTAACCACCCAATTAACTGCACCCAATGCTTATCAATGATTTCAAATAAATGCATCAAACTTGCATAATGAACACCTTATGGCATTTTTAACTTTCATTCATGAAATTATTTGTATAAACCACTGAAGTGACCAAGCAGTATATTTGAAGGTGTGTGAACATTCGCAACTTAGAATACTTTGTGAATAGTTTTTGATATTCGATTTGAAGCTCTGTTTCAAACATCTGAAATTTACAAATAGCAGAGCAACGAATGTTTGCTCTTTTGCAAGACTTGCAAGCTTTACTACATGGTAAGACCTTACGGGTTGGTTTTTTTGCATGACACCGAAGCCATGCCAAAAGCCCAATGTAGAAAGAAGCCTTGCACCAAACAAGTGTTCGCTAACTGTGGTGTATGTTAGGTCAAGTGCAACACTACGAGAGCAAAATTTATCATCTAAAATAGGTTTCCTGTAAATATAATGGCACGAGTGAGAAATGAAGTGTCATTGCTGGCTTGTTGGTGAGGTTTCACCAGCAACTAGCATGCCCAGTCTCCTTTCAATGATTGAGGGGGGGGAGCTGCTGCCAATCATATTACATATACTGAATATGCTCACTGTGTTCACAGTATTTTGAGGAACCCATATTTTTCCATGGCAATGTATGCAAAATTCATGTTGCACTGCTTTGCATGTCTATTTTTTATTTTCTCTATTACATTAAACTTTTTGCATGTCAACCACAAGTACCTGAACAGATATGTGTCTAGTTCTGACTGCCTAAGCTCTCTTTTTTTATGTAGTTATATTTTATACACTATAGAAACACCAAAACAAAGATAGTGTGGTTTGAAAATATTCAATTTGCATCCAGCTTTTACTATTCCTATTCAAAAATATTTTATTCAATTCGCAGCCAAGTTTAACTTCTTGTATTCAATTCACAGACGCAAAGTTGATAATCACGCACCTCTAAATATATATAAAAAGGGTAAGTTGTCCTCGCCTGGAGGCAGTGGAGCAGGCGCAACCACGCGACACTTCCGGCAAGCGCAAAAAGGCAAAGAAAGAAGGCCAGGAGGAGCCGCCAGCCCTTCCTAACAATCAATCGCAGCATCAAGATGACATGAAAACAGGTATGCTCTCAGATCTCACCTCAGCACAGAACACAACCAACATGATATAAATAAACAACTTCAAGAAGCCATCATGCGTATCTCTGAGAGTGTAGAAGCAATTCGCAAAGCGACGACATAACCAAAAGCAAAAAGCGACAACATAACAGAACAAACAAACATAACCGAAAGCTACGCAAACAAACAGCGGAGATCAACAAGCAAGCAGCCGAGTATGCTATGTCACTGTGTAAAGAGAATTGGATTCAGCTATGCGATGGCCTACAGGGGACCCTGTCTACCCAAAAGACCTGGACGCTCCTTCGTAATCTCATCGGCCCGTTGACTAGCAAGATGTGAGACCAATTACAATATGGCCCGCACTATCAACAATCACAGAGGAAGCACCGATCAGCTTCTACAAGACCTACACACCAGATATCTCAAAACGGACCAAACCTTCCACCATGCACCGTACACCTAACCCAACTCTAGATCAACCCATTTAACTTCGTGAACTACGATCAGCAATAGCCGAAAGCAAGAAAAACAGTGCGTCGGGGCCGGACGGCATCACCTATAAACTACTTAATAACCTAGGTGAACAAGCTCTCGAAATTCTACTTCAGCACTTCAACGAATTTTGGGCCACAGGGAAACTCCCCGTCCAGTGGAAGGCAGCAGAACTAAGATTCATCCCTAAACCTGGCAAGTCACCTCGTATTGGAAACCTGCGACCAATCTCTCTCACATCCTGCGTGGGGAAGATCATGGAACGAATAGTACTCAAGCGCCTGCAAAAAGTACCTGGACAAAACCAAACAAATTTCTGACACAATGTTTGGCTTCCGCAAACACCTCAGCAATCAAAAGGTTCTTCTGCAACTCAAAGAGGAGGTTTTTAACCCATCCATGCAATGCCCCCCTAGAGCAGTACTAGCTCTGGACTTAAAAGGAGCATTCGACAATGTTGCCCACGAGACCATCCTCAAGAACCTCAACGACACAGGGTGTGGTCAGAGGACCAACGACTATACTACCCACTTCCTCTCAGACCGCACAGCAACACTAAAAAATATTACACCATCTTCCTGTAGGGGAACCCCGAGTAGTATGCGAAGCAGGCATGGGTAGATTCAAGTGCCCATTAGTTTCCGGTTCGTTGTTTCCGTGAGGTTGAGGTATGTAGCTACCGTTATATTTACTGTTTGGTTTCCATGGTAACTACCACACTTTTCACTTACCGGAACTACGAAATGGGAAATTGCGTAGAGCCCATGGCTGTTTCGCATACTATACTCAGGGTTCCCCTACGGGAAGATGGTGTAATTTTATTGGCGGGGGGTGGGGGGTGTTAGAGTGGAGAGGCATTAAAGAGAGAAAGAGAGAGAGACATTGTACGTGGTATGAGTTTGCCTTTATTTAAGAATTATCATCATGTTCAACGTAGGTGACGTCGAGCTGTGGTTGGCGTTCCGCTTTGATTATGACCGCCTTATGGTCTGTGAAATGTAAAATCAAGGGCTGTTGTAGTGGATGAACCCTAAAGTTGCTGAAGATGAGGTCGATGCACGTTCCCCGGATGGTTGTAATCTCGGCCCGCCGAGACTCGCCGACGCATGCCGCTGCCAACGACGATGAAACGTCGAAGGCGCGTGAAGCGTGCTCGTTTCGTGCTGGCCCAGGAAGACACCGGCAACACTGTCGCTCCAGGAGCCCTTAAGGAGCACTGACACGAAAATTTTATGTTACACTTTTATTGCTTTTATCGATGCTCAATGGTCTGGCGAACCTGAAACAGCACTTCGAATACTTCAGCGCGCGATAGTTAATTACATTGAACGGCCTCAAAATCGTTTGTTTCAAATTCCCGCGCTTTTATCCCGATCGGCGCATATGACAGACTCCCGGCCTGACCTCACCGCTTTGTGCGGACGTCACCGGTGCCCGCTTGAGAGGGTGTTGCGCCCGCTCGCCGCTCGTGGGGCCGCGCGCGTGAAGTGACGTCACGAGTTTTTGACGAGCGCTGTCGCGTCACTTCTGGCTTCACGGGGTGATGTCACGCTGATGTCTATTTGCTGAGTGCCGCTCCGCGCGCTGCTCCGTCGGCGCGATAAATGAGATCCAATTGAACTATGTTCTTCGCGTCGCAGGCCGCTCATATTTCAGCCAGGGTATTCTGTTGAGTGAAGGAAGCAAACTGTGCAATAATATTAACGCCGAAAATTAGTGTCAGTGCTCCTTTAAAGGGGAAGCGTGCTCGTCTTGTGCCGGCCCAGAAAGGCACCGGCAGCACTGTTGCTCCAGGAGCCATAGAACGGTAAAACACCACCGGGCATTCAGCAAGCTGAGCATGCGCAGTGGGGGTGTGGATGGCGCAACGACAAGGGAGAGACATAGCCCCGACCATGAGATGCTTCGCATCTAATAGCTGACGTCACCCCCAGTCCTGTCATCCTAGGGAGTTGCGGCACGCCTCAAGGATCTGTCTTATTCTCTTCTTATTAAATATTGCCCTAATTGGTCTACCTCGGCCACTATACCTAACCTAAGCCATGCCCTCTATGCTGATATAACCCTCTGGACGGGCACGAACTCGATAGGAGAGATACAGGACACTACAACAAGCAACAGATGCCGTCAGCCAATATGTGAAAAAGTGCGGCCTCACCTGCTCGCCCAAAAAGTCTGAGCTATTGATTGCGCGGCCTCGTAGGAATAAAAGGAGCCAGAAGACATCTATGTCGTCTTGGAGGGACATACAATCAAGCCCTGCCAATGCCTCCACATTCAAGCCGATGGTAAAACTAACGTCGCGATCCAACGCCTGACGAAAACCACTGAACATGTCATTCACATGACACGCAGAGTGGCAAATAGACAAGGGGACTCAAGGAAACAGACAGCCTTCACCTTGTTCAGGCATTTGTGCTCTCGAGAATCACCTACATCATACAGAATTTGATTTTAAGCAAGAAAGACGGTGACAAAATTAACACCCTCATATAGAAAGCAGCAAAGCACGCCCTAAGCATTCCCATAAGCACGTCCACCAACAGGCTGCTGAGAATGGGCCTGCACAATATGCTGGACGAGTTAGTGGAAGGCCATCTCTCAAGCCAAAAGTCAATACTAGCCAAGACTCAAGTGGGAAGAAAAGTCCTCGAGAAAATAAAATGGTCTTCCATCACTGCAAACCAAGAATTAGAATTTCCTGACCATTGGAGAGCGCAAGCCACTTTTCATCCTCTGCCCAGGAATATGCACCCCGTCCACCACACAGGCCGGCGGGCCGCAAGAGCTAAAGCCTTCAACAAGGTATACGGAGCAGACCAAAACACGGTCTATACTGACGCAGCAGCTTTCCCTGGACGAGAGGCCAAGATAGCAGTAGTGACGACCAAGCACAATCTGGTCACAAGTCCTACTGCAAAAACAGGTTCAACGAAAGAAGCGGAAGAATTAGCCATTTCGCTGGTGCTCACGCAGACCACCACCCGTACAATCATCACACGACTCTCCAGAAGCGGACCGAAGTTACCAATCGGGATGGGTGGCCCCTCTAGCATCGAATATTATCAAGTCAATCTCCCAACCGAAAGGTGCAAATTGTGTGGACGCCTGCCCACCCCTCCATGGAGGGCAACAAATTTGCTCACCAACAGGCCCGCGTACCGACCAACCAGGCCCTGGAGAGTATGGTAGAGCCTATCCCACTCACTACATTCCAAGAGATTACTCAGCCCTACAGGCTTAGTAGGAGAACGTTCCCACTCCCACATCCAAGCCTCACAAAGGATCAGGAAAAAACCCTGCGACGACTTATTCAATCAAATATACATCCTCATCCCACCCGACTTAACCTAATGTACCCAAGCCAATATTCAGCCGGATGCAAATTCTGCCAGCACCCAGGGACACTCAGGCACATTATTGTAGAATGTAAAGTTACGCCAGGATTGCCGCCCCTAATATTTCCTTCCCCCAACCCCCAAGAGCAGTGGGAGACACTGCTGTCTAGCCCCTCCCTCCCGGATCAGCTCATCCTCGTCGAGAGGGCAGCCATGGTCAAGACGGCCAATGGATTCCCGTGATTAGGGAACCACTCCCGCATGATCTTCCGATCAATGCTCCTAATAAAAGTTGTTCTCTCTCTCTCTCCTTCTACCAAGAAAAAACACTCAGCTGCCATTGCCATCACTGCTGGAGCGAGAAAACTGACAAGCAAAGCATCTGCCCTGCCTAATTTCAGTTTTAAGTTGTAGTAGTACTTTTGTGCTGTTTGACAAGCAATAACTTATTTGTGGTAAGATTGCTGCAGACAAGTCGTCAGTCTTGCTAAACACAGAAGAAATGGATTTGAAAGCATTGCACATCATAAGATCTGTTGCTAAAAGTACAACCAACTGAAGTACAATATTGTCCTGCGGCATGTGACAGCACACGTGTACTGTTCAGCATCTGTTGAATGCATGGTATTATACCAGCTTGAACGTGCCCCAGAAGGGATACTTTTAAAAACGGTAACTTGAGAGGGCCCACATAAAGAAAAATGCTTGGCACAGGGCTAAGCGCAACTAGTCAACATTTTCTTATTCACTACTTGAGGCGTGGATGTGTATTATTAAGGCTTGATTCTTACAGCTGGTAACAACAACAAAAAAAAACTTGTCCTGTGCGCAGCCCTACCTCCCACCGGGCTGCATGTCCTATTATCAGCTGGCCTAAGGTTTCAGACCAACGAATTGATTAGCAGACAGATTATTCAGCATGGTAGTTACTACACCTTCGCAATGGTGAACATTACCTGCCTGCCCCACGACTCCCAAAACACAATTATACCCACGTCGCACAAGTTACCTAAGTTATACTGGGACGAAAACACAGCCCTGTGGTCTACGTAGCAGTGCGGTGCGAAATAAGTTGTGCGCGCAGAATCGTTTGCAGTGGCTAGCTCAATTGGTTATCCGTCCCACTGCACTCGCGTGACCGGCGTTGCTGCCTCTCGCCACGGCACGTAGGCGACGAAACGCCCAGCGGCCTCAACACGGCGCTCTAATAAAACACAGCGCAGACGTTCGTCGGGAACGCACCCATCACTCTCGCAAATCGAGGCGGCAGAACTGATGCAGAGCGCCCGTAGTCATCGTCGCAACGTACTACGCGCAAATTAGGCAGTCGCACACACTCAGCGTCCCAATCACACGTTGCACACCACTGCAAGTGCTCTCCAGAAGTTATTTGGGAGCGCCCTCATCACAATCGCAAGCCAAACACCATGCACCGCTGCAACGGCAGACAAAAATCACGACGAGAAGAGCATAGCGAAATAACCGCGCAACAGCTGCCATTTTCTTAAACCATGACGTCACATCTGGCAAAAAAAAAAGTCGCTTTCTTTGTTTTTTGATGTCTAGTTGGCGCATGCGCAGTAAGGCTCGTCCACCGGTCCTGAACGTCAGGTGCGATGTGGAAGTTGATATCGATGCACAATAAAAATGCAACCACTCGTGTGAAGGCACATTACACTTTCGTGTTTTACCGATTCCTACGAAAGAGGGATGAAGCACATTTTTTTTCGCTGAGGGACGCGCCGAATGGAACGGCGGGAAACACGACACGCTGCCGGCAGCCGATCGCGAAGGCCATGCCCAACTCTGTGCGTCTCCCAACGCCACTGCCCGGTGGCGCCACTAGTTTCGCCGGCGGTATATTTGGTGGGCAACTCCGTTGTTCGTTTTGGTTCCTCTATCACTGTACACGGCGAGGAAATTGTACCTATTCGTGCAATAGTCCATATACTGCGTGTGGAGTGCGCACAGCTATGCGCACAGCTAGCTCTGCAAAAGACGGTGACAGGTCACGCTGTCTTCCACCCACCAACCATGGCAGTGGACATGAAGTGGCAAGTCTAGACGCGAAGGCATGCGCCCATAGGCCTCCTGCGCTGGAGTTTTGGCGACATGCAGCGCCCCTAGCGGCCGACGCCTCTGGGTAGTACAAGACCAGACGACCCTCGCCGCCCTCCATGTGTTTTCAGAGTGAAAGCCAGAGTGAAAGGTGGTTGTGGCGCTTTGTGGCGCGTTGAAATGACTGCATACTGTATGAAATAGCCCTTAAAGTAGTTGCAGAGGTTAAACTAAATAATATCCGCTGAAAGAAGCCGATTTATCGGGTTTCGTTTGAGCGAGCTGTCGCGGTGGGCGCGGCGTGGGACAGTATAGTCGGGTCGGGTGGTTTAACTGTTTGACGACAGTTAGTTTTTTCTTCTTGCGTGCGGTCGACAAAGGAAAGTTCACGAGTAGCACAAACACGGAACGCTGCTCATCTTAAATCTTCGGGTTACCTCAAAAGGTTGCTTCAGCGGGATCATGCAAGCGAGCGCAAGAATTGCGCAACCGACTCAGCTGACACTGCTGGCCTGGCACCGCCTTTGAAACGAGTGGAAATTTTGTTTCGTATTTTCGCAAACTAAATGATTCTTGAGTAACCGGCTGGCCGGAAGGTGACAGCACCGTCCACGTGGCCACCTCTCCCGTAGGTCGTGCCGGACGGTACGGCGGCGGGAACGGTCGGCGCCGTGAACCCTGGGGCGGAGCCGAGCGTTCGGGTTGCCGACGGTGGTAGGGGTGGGCCCGACTGCTGTTCGGGGACATCTTCTGCAGGCAAAAACAAGGAAAACAAAAATGAGCATCTAGTTACTGACGCGTGCGCATATTGTATCGTGGTGACGGGAAATACTGATGTGGCACGCGCTGCCCGCCGCAGTCTTCTCGCTGACCCCCGTGGGCTGCATTATCCCGTGAAAAATATCGCTTTAGTTCGGACACATGCACCGGACCGTACGATTCACCTGTGGAAGAGTTCTTCAGCACATATGACAGGTTAGACTTACTGACAACGGTATACGGGCCATCCCACCTGTGTGCAAGTGAGGCGGTGAAGTCCTTCGACGCATCACTAAGTGGATGCGTTCGCTTCAACACAAGATCACCCACGGAAAATTGTACATCCCGTCGGCGCTTGTCGTACTGGGACGTCTGGTCGAGTCGGGAGATGTCGAGATGTTCGCGAGCCTCCCGGACGGAATCTGTCAGCCGCTTGCGGAGGTCAGCCGCGAATGTCGCGGGTGATTTATCGGTGCGATTCTGCGTGGGTTGGAGCGAACTGTCGAGAGGAAACTTGAGGTCTCTGCCGAAATTCAGTTGCGCTGCAGTGAAACCGGTAGATCTGTTAATCGTTGTCCGCGTTGCGAAGCCCATCTCGGGAAGCTTATTGTCCCAGTCCTTGTGACGGCCAGTGTGAGCAATGAGCATCGACTTAAGGTTTCGGTTGACCCGTTCCGTAATGTTCGCTTGCGGGTGGTAGGCCGAGGTGCGCGGGTGGCGTATTCCCAAGGCGTGGCAAGAATCTCGGAAAACCTTGCTAGTGAAACACGTCGCGTTGTCCCTGATTAACTGCGAGGGAAAACCAAACCTTGTGAACACTTCCAGTTGCAGAGGTTAAACAAAGGAGGCATTCCCACACCTTTTGAGAGGTTAGCTTGCACAAAGGAAACAACTCGACCCACTTTGAGAAGTGGTCTGTAATTACCAACAAGAACTGGTTGCCCCGAGGACTTCGAGGAAACGGCCCCATCACGTCGCATGCAACGATTTGTCACGGCGAGGTGCTGTGGACGGACGTCATTGTTCCAAGCGGCAGGCTTCCACGTGGTTTGGTTTTCTGGCATATGGGGCAGGAGCGAGCATACCGAAGTACATCTTGTCGCATTCCCGGCCATGTTGCTGTGCGGCATAACTTTTCATAGGTTTTCTGCCCAGACGAGTGACCCGCCAGAGCGGAGTCATGGTAATAGCCGATGAACAACTTACGCAATTTGCGGGGAACGACAACTCTGAAAGGAGTTTGTTGAGTCGTCGTCTGCCTGGGGGATGTATCGCAGCAGCATACCGTGATTTCCAAGCAAGTAGCTGTCAACCTCGTCGTCCCGGGTAGTTTGTGGAGAGTCTGTTGTCGAGAGCTTGTCGATGACTTTGCCACATAGACCATCGCTCCGCTGTGCCGCAACCAAGTCCTGCTGGCTCACCAACGATCCCCACCGGTCATCCGTGGGGGCCTGCACTGCTGCAACCACCATACTTTCTTCGTTTTCCACCTGTGTATCAGTAGAAAGGGGAGCGCGTGACAGCGCGTCTACAACTGTATTAGTGGTGCCTTTCTTATATTCGATAGAGTAGTGATAACGCTGCAGCGCGAGTGCCCAACGAGCGAGTCGTCCTGCTGGGTTTTGAAGCCTCTGAAGCCAGAAGAGAGCTTGGTGGTCAGTCTGAATGGGGAAGCAAGCTCCGTCTAGAAACATGTCAAATTTTTTCAGCGCGAACACAATCGCTAGGCATTCCTTTTCGGTGACGGAATAATTGCGTTCGGCTGGCGTCAGCGTGTGACTGGCGAAAGCCACTGGTCTCAACACTTGATCCCACTCTTCTAGAAGTACCGCCCCCAAACCGAATTCACTGGCGTATGTTTGTACCACAAACGGCTTGTTTAGGTCAGGGAGTTGCAAAGACGCATTTTCTGCTAATGCTGTCAGCAAGGTCTGGAAAGCGGTCTGTTGTTCGGATGCCCAACACCACTTCTTGCCTTTGAGAAGTAGGTCATTAAGCGGCACAGATATGCTCGCGCACTGGGGAATGAACTGGCGATAAAACGCAATCATGCCAAGAAACCGTTGCAAGCTTTTGACGTCGCCCGGCGGCGGGTATTGGAGTATTTTTTCCCCGGCCAGTTGTACTTTGCCGGGATGTATAGTCAGCCCGGCCGCGCGCATGCGCTGTAGCACTATCTGCAAATGTTCTCCATGTTCCTCAAACGAGCGTGAAAAGACAGTGACGTCGTCGAGGTAGCACAGAGCGAATTCGTGTTTCGCGTCACCCAGAACAACATCCATCATTCTTTGATATGAACTGGGGCTATTGCTTAGGCCGAAAGGCATAAGCACAAATTCAAGCAACCCCCGGTGACATGTAAACGCGGTCTTCGGTACATCGTCTGGGTGCATTTCTATTTGTAAATAGCCGCGTGAACAATCCAAGGTCGTGAAAAACTTCGTTCATCGTCGTGAAAAATTTCGTTCACCGACGGGTACGGGTAGGCATCTCTTTCAGTCATGGCATTCAGTTTTCGGTAGTCAACACAGATTCGCATAGATCCGTCTTTCTTACCGACTGGGACGACGGGAAACGCCCAAGGACTCTTTGATGGACGAATGGCGCCGGTGTCGAGCATCTCGTCCAAGGCTTTGTCGAAAAGCGCTCTCTTGGGGGCGTTCATTGGTCGTGGGCTGCATCGCCATGGTTTCGCGTCCCCAGTATCGATGCGATGCTGCAAGACATCCGTTTTCCCTGGTTTTTCCGTGAACATGTCTGCATACTGGCACAGGAGGGCTTCGAGCTGTCTGCGCTGAAACGACGCTCCCTTGAAATTCTGCAGCTCCTGTAACAAGTCTGCCGGCAGGCTTTCAGTCGGCAAAGCAGCGTGAGGCCTGCAGGGTAGTGGTGGGCCCGCTAAGGTCTCAAACGGGAAGAAACCTGGGTCGTCGCCAAGGTAGTAACCGCCAGCCCTGATGTCCAACCGCATAGCAGCATCTGCGATAAAATCTGTGCCTAGAATCATGGCAACCGACAAGCCCTTGAGATACAAAAACCTTTGTCTCTTAGCGCGGGAGCTAACCGATATGCGTAACCGAACGGCGTTTGTGCTCTCCGTGGCAGCGCCCGACGCCATCCTAAGCGTAACTTCGGTATGGCGAAATTTTACCCGCCTTGCCTTGCAGTGTTCGAAGAGCATATCGCCGATAAGGGAAACTGTGGAACCGGTATCAAGGAGTGCAGTGACGGTCTTCCCGAGCACTTTGACACGAATTGTTGGTGAAACTAGCTTTGGGGGATACTGCATGCGATCCACCGAAGGCACAAGAACAGATTTACCAAGTGTGTTGGCCCGCTGCGACTCGCTGCCTGGCTTCAGCGACGCCGGGGCGTGAAGTTTCCCGAACCCGGAAATTGGTCCTCGGTGGTGGGCCCCTGCTGACGGGCCTGGTTGCGTCCGTACCAGATTCGTCCGCCGGATGGGTCGTCTTCGTGTGGGACCGGGTGGCCCACGACCCCGTAGCTCACGATGGCTGGGACCGGCTGGCCCACGGCCCCGTAGCCCACGTTGGCTGGGACCGGGTGGCCCACGGCCCCGTAGCCCGCGTTGGCTGGAGTGCGGCCACGGTATCGGTTCTGCGACCGCCTTCTTGCTGCAAACTCGCCCGGATGCAAGGCCCGGTGTGTCGCGGACTGTGGCGCCCACGAGTGGAAAGCGCCAGGCCCGTTCCAGGCACAGCTGGGCTCCAAGGATTGGTTTGGCGTTGGCGGTGGTGCATACTGCAATTTGGCGAGCAAACACTCCTGTATAGCGCGCGCGTTCGAAGCAACTGCATTCAAATCCGTGTACGTTTGAGCATACAAATACGGCTGGAACCGAGGATGGCACTGCCGTAACACACGGGCAACTTGCTCAGCTGCAGTAGTCTCAGAGGCTGCTGTCCTGTATAGTTCCTGCATAGCACGTACATACTCTAACAGGCTTTCGTTAGGGTGTTGCGTCCTGAGATCTAACTCACGGAGAATGCGAGTCTCGTATCCAGGCGGAAGGAACTCAGCCCGAAAGCTTACCAGAAAGGTGGCCCACGACGCAAACGGAGACTGCAGGCGCCACCAGCAGGCTGCAGGCCCATGGAAAACCAGTGGCAATACCCTGGTTAGCAGATGAGTGTCCGACGCTCCGACGGCGGCCTTGTAGACATCGAGCTTGCCAAGGAAATCCGCGACGGACAGGCGGTCGTCATAGCCGCGGTAGGTTGGGATGTCAGGCTGAAGAAGGGGCGCTGGATCTTGTAGGGTGCCCAGGTGTTGCGTAACAGCGTCACATAAGCCGGCCACTCTGGCGAGAGCTTCGCTGAAGGCGGTGTCGGGGGGCGTGGCACCAATGACTGTTCCCGAACGAAATTTCTTTCCGTCGATAGCGGACTTCATTGCTGGACGCCTACGAAAACTTAGCGAAACAAAGAACTCGGGCGAAAGAAAGGAACAGCAACAAAATACATTTCGCTAAGCTGAAGTGCTCAGTTCCTAAAACAGCTGCCACTTGCAAAACAAATGCCCGAAAGGTTTACCCGCAACTTGCTCCTGTGCGTAATTGCCCTGCTGAAAAAGGACTGTGCCAGCCTAAATACACGTTGGGCGCCACTGTAGGTACTTCTGCGTACCGAGGGGGGTTCAGGCAACAGCCTCGTCAAAACATTACAGCACAGAACATTGCGAAAGGAACAAGGGGCTTTACTGCAGCAGTAGAAACGAAATATAAATGGCACAGAAGATACAATCAATAACGCACATCACCAAAGCACTTCAAGGTCCGGAGGCTTACGCACGGCGGGACGGACGACTGACCGCTTCCTGACGTGCGGGCTCCTTGCAAAGGGGCTGGCGGCGGTCGCTTGTCTCTTCCGGCTCGCGGCACTCCCCCCGATGACAAGCACCGCTGCCCTTATCTAGCGTGCCCAAAACGTGCCAGGCCCCCCTCCATCGCACAGTCTTTCCGCCGTGTGTTCACAGATTGCAGGAGAGGTGGCGCGCGGCCGTTTGAACCGAACAACGCGAGCGCTCACAGGGGAGAATCCCCACACGTTTTACTCCGCACGATTGTCGAACGGCAGGGTACATGCATACTAGCGAGTAGGTGGGGCAATAGCGCCAAATAAACAAATTAAGCGCTATTAAAGGACGCAAAACATGCACCAAATCACACGCCAGCTGCCTGCAGAGATGTGTACTTGTATAACATCACATAACACAGCATAACATAACACAGCCGCACACATGGCGCGGGGCCCCGAATATTTACATACGATCATCACTGACTGTGTTGGTTTTCTAGTGCAGGGGTCGTCGAATCCGAACGCCGACACGACAGTTTTGACTTCAAATGGAGTTAGACAGCGAGACAGAGAGAGAGAGAGTAAACTTTATACAATTTGCCAGCTGTGTAGCTTAGTCGTCGGCCGTGAGCCCTTGGGCTCTGGCAGCGTCCTCAGCCAGCTGGACGGCCCAGAGTTGATCTTCCGGGCTGGAGCTGAGCAGCACGGTCTCCCACTGCTCACTGTTAGTGAGGGGGGCTTTGAATGCAAAGAGAAAAAATTCAGCGAATTTCTAATAATATTTGACAATAATCTGGCGAAGTGTGAAGATGGGGGGGGGGGGGGGGGCAATTCAACTGGAGGACGCCAATTATCTGTTCTTGTCTCGCTGTCTATGACACAGCGAGACAAGAACAGATAATTGGCGTCCTCCAGTTGAATTGCCCCCCCCCCCCCCATCTTCACACTTCGCCAGATTATTGTCAAATATTATTAGAAATTCGCTGAATTTTTTCTCTTTGCATTCAAAGCCCCCCTCATTCTAGGCTATTAAGTGCGAACTGGGAATGTATGCTGCAAGAGCGTAATTAAGTAAAGTAAGAGCAAACAAGGAAAGCGAGCGGCTCCTTAGTTCGCCCGACCACTTTGTTTTACGGCCACTAATTTCGGAGTCGCAAAACAGATTTCACGCTTCTGGCGGTGTCGCGGCATTTTGTCACTGAGACACGCAACAAAACGGCAAGCTAACGCTGCACCATGTATTCGTAACGGCGACGCAAACGAGCACTGTTTAATGAAAGTGCACGCATAGTGTGTAGGTACGCAAAAGAGCGACGCACCGCAGCAGGCGAGCCTGCGGTCCGTCGGACTCGCTAGCTTTTTAAAGCGCGATCATCGCCGATTGCGTACTTCTTGTTTTTTGATCGGCTGTTTTTGAGAAGTATTTTTCACCTAGAGTATTAGTTTAAACTAGAAATTTCACTTCGTACGACCATCGATCGGTGAACCGGTGAGTAGCAGACGCCGTCGCGGTCCCGGCACTTTCGTCGGAGCTGTAAACGTGTTTAGCGCTGCAAAGCTTTTTCCCCTAATGCCAAGTTGATCGCCGATATAGATCGGACGCGTCGGGGATGAGCTGGTGACCACGTCGCAAAATAATCGGGAGCGTCGAGCTCATTTTGCTTCTGTAAACACGGGATCTTACGGGACCCGCGCAGCTTTGTACTACCCGGAAGTACTGCCCGGAAGCCGCTTGCGCAGCGCCGCCTGGGCAGCGCAGGAGGCCTATGAAACGCAAAGAAAAGACCAAGGATGACATTGCGGCGGAGAAGCGCCGGCGTGCCGATTCCTGTCGTCTCAAGAATGCCCAGGTTACGCCCAGGAACGCGCTGAGCGGCTAGCGAAGTATCGTGAGGCGACGAGCGCCAGGAGGCTACAGGACACAGACCAGGCGCGCGAGGCGCGAATTATCATCGATAACGGGTGGGCGGAGGAGAGACGAGTACTACTTATGTAGCAGAGGCGGGAGATGACGACCGTCTGTCGACTACTTTCGAGCTTTGCGAGCAGATACGGGGCTAATTTTTTAGCTGCATGTCTTAATGAGCAACAAGTTATAGCTGATTCCTAAAATACCCGCCTCATAATCCGGTTCTGGAGAATTCCCATGAGGAGATAAAATGGAATTTCAATATTTTTGTGTTCATCAGAAGAACACCGACTTCGTCCGGGTATGTAACCCCCTACCTCAGTTATACTGTAAGAAATTAATTAGGGACATGCCATCGAAGTTGCTGTAAAACTTGAAGCTTTAGGTGTGAAAACTAGCCATGACACTACAACTTCACAAATGTGAAATGGCTTTTTTCGAACGAACTTGTTTTATTACCCTGCTTCATGAATACTGCATTATAATTCTATTCGTACATTTACCATGAGACGGTCCTCTTAGGTATTATTAGGATAAAGTTAAGGTAAAGAAAAAATGAATTTAATTAGCTTCGGGTGTTTTACGCACGAAAGTCTCACCTGGGGCGGAAGTCGTCTCGTAATGAGGGGCTACGTATGATTTTTTGTTCGTCGCCTCCATCAGATATTGTCAACAAAGCAGTAAATAAGCCGTAACATGACAGCTGATGTTTGTATGAAGCAGAAGTGCTCACTTACTGAATGCCGGAATATCTGTAGGTCTTTGTGAAGTTGAACTCAGTCTCAGATATGTTATCCTTTTTAACATACACGCACTCCAGGCTTTGTATAAAAGCTGGGTATCTAAAAGCGTTCGAGTGTGTTTGTTTGTATAGCCACATTTTCTCGTCTGTATTCCAGACCTGTAACAGAAATAGCGAAGCCAATCGGTCATTTCGCGTATAGAAATGAAAATGGCAATCTTTATGCTCATTCCAAGGCAGTTCAGCAACAGCATTGCTGGCGTGAAAGAATGCACGGCTGGGGAGAGCGGTTGTGCTTGATTGTGAGTAACCTTCGTATTCGGGCTGCAATCGCGCTTCCTACTATCAAAATTATCAGCAGCGCTGTCGTGATACTGCTCATAAAAAATGCCACCCTCTCTCTCTCTCTGTATACATATATATATATATATATATATATATATATATATATATATATATATATATATATATATATATATATATATATATATATATATATACACACAGAAAGATAGGTCAGCAGTCTACGACGCCAAAGGAGGCATAGGGGTGTGGTTAGGCTCTTTTTCTTTTTTTACTACGGTTAATGAAGTGAACATTTTTTTTTGGCTACCACCCTCAAGTGTCAGATATACACTCCTAGTAAATATAAATAGCCCAGAAAGTGAAGGAGAACACAGTCGCCCAAATAGCCGAATTGGTAAGGCATTCGACATGTAATCGAAAGGCGTGGGTTCGGTCCCCACTCTGGGCGCGTGTTTTTCTTTCTTTCTTCTGTATATTTAAAAAAAAAATGTTCACTTCATTAACCGTAGTAAAAAAAGAAAAAGAGCCTAACCACACCCCTATGCCTCCTTTGGCGTCGTAGACTGCTGACCTATCTTTCTGTATTTCCTCAACGAGCCCCTCAATATATATATATATATATATATATATATATATATATATATATATATATATATATATATATATATATATATATATATATATATATATATATATATATATTGGGGGCATTTGGGGTGTACTGTTGTGATATTTATGCGTGGAAGCGACATGACCATTGTTATATCCAGTGTGGAACACGGCGGGTCAATCCCTCTGTTCCTTCTACCCATCCAAACCCATCGCCACTGTCATCTGTGCATAACCATCATCATCCACGGGCAGTTCCGTCTTTCGGTGGCCTGTGTTCGGGAGCCTAATTAAAAGTGGTCCTTCAGCTTCTCGAAGCTCTGTCTCTCAATATAGTAGTCCCTCGTTATAACGAAGTCAGCGGGACAGCGAGAATTTGTGTTATAAGCGGTGTTTTGAAATAAGCGACCACTCGAGAAAACCGAAGTAGTTGAGCTTTAATTGCGCCGCAAGTGCGAGGAATCAAAACACAATGTAATCAGTGAAGCAAAACTTTATTGAGGTGCAAAGAAAGCAGCGAGATTTGGCTGTCGGGCGCGAGCAACCCCCGCTCCAATTTGACCAAGCAATGACTGGCGTCCGAACGCCTCGCAGACTGCAGAACGAATTTTGAGGGGAAGGCAGTGGTCACGTTTATATGGGAGGGGGGGTGTCATGGAACGCTACGAGAGTTTCGCGCTGCAAAGCGTTGCAAATTCCACGGCTCGCATCTGAGGTTGTGTTTGTTGACCTCAAAAAAAATTAACCGGCGGCTCATAGGTGCACACCGCAATCATGAAAACGCACCGGTTTTGCACTATAGGGGCTTTACATGATTACTGGAAATTTTTTTATCGAGGTCCCCCATCTCAACAACACTTCTAATTATACGATTCGAGTCTGAGTGTTCGCGCACTGTAGCGTCCACGCCATTGACCAATGAAAAGGAACAAAATTCAGTCACCCTACCACGCATCTGGACCATTTTTATAAAGTCTGATGGCGTAAATGGAGCATGACTGGCTCGAGAAAATCGCCGGGGAAACACCAGCTTGTTAACCCGTCATGTTG